>NC_057814.1:477884425-478143388 GCF_018294505.1 Triticum aestivum | reverse complement strand
TCAGATAGCCGCATATATAGTCTAAAATAGTTTAAATGTGGAAGATTGTCCCCTAAGGCCCGACCCCGCGTCACCTTCACAGGCGACACGAGGGAACCCTAGCCGCGCCGCCACAGCACCTCCTTCTGGCCATCCCCCGCATCGCCGGCACAGCCCGCGCGCCCAAGGAAGGTGGCGGCGGGGCGCTCCTGCCTTGCCTTGGCGTCACTGCGGGGGACTTGGCCTCCGGCGCGACGCAAACTGCTCTCCGACGGTGACGGCGTCTTCTCCGGCGCTCTCCTCGTCAAGCGGTTGTGGCTTCTCCCATCTGTGTAGCGGCGCCTCTCCCCCTGGCTGCTCGTGCTGCAGGACCCCCCCCCTTCCCATGGCCCCAGATCGGATCTGGCGCGCCGCGGGCTCTTCCCCCGACCAGCTGTTGCGGCCCCTTACTGCCGGTTCGATGCGATGGCGCGGCCACGTCCATGGACCCTCCCCCGTCCGCCTCTTGTCTCCCGTGGGCGCAACACTTCTTGCTGCTGCTTATTGGGACGGGCGAGGCCCTTGCGGGAAGTGTCCGGGAAGGCCCGGGCTTGGTCCTGCCTCGGTGCAAGCCGCCCTCCATCCTCGATGGTGCCTCCCCCGAGCTGCGGCGACAACCCCGGGTAAGTGTCATCATGACGTTCCTTTGGCATGTGGCTGAAGCTTCCCGGTGGTTCATGTCGACAACACTCCAGTCCCGGCATCCACGGACCTGTGTTCTCCAGTGTCCATGTTTGTCGGCGCCCTCATTGGCGCGGTTTTGGCCCCGGTGGACCGGTTGCTGCGCCCTTTCCAGCTTCTTCGGTTCACTGGTGTTCTGGCGGCTCTGCTTTCAGCGGCGCGTATCTGCGTTCCCTTTTGGCGTCGGCCGCCATCCTGTCATTCGCGTCACCTCTTCCCCCCCACTGCCTCTCCCACCCGTCCACCTACACGCCATGTCGGTTCCAAAGCTCGCGTTTTTGTTGGCAACAAGTGCAGCCCCACCACATTTTTGAGGTAGCGGTCGACATGCAAGTTGACTACCACATCTTCGGATCCTAATCTGGCAGCTATGGGATTGCTCGGACTCAGGCCAGGCGAAGTCCATGCTCGGCTTGCCGATGCTAGTAGCGGCGACACTCATGGGTGTCGTTTCCCTCCCTGGAGGGGTTGCCATGGCCTTTATCCGAGCCCCTCTTCGAGCATCAGGGGAAACCCTATGTTGGAATTGAAGATGTTTGATGTCCTGCTGATTTGGTTTGCTCCTCTATTTTTAGGCTCGATGGGTTTAGCTGTGTCGGGGGGGTGGACCCCGGGCAGGCAACGGAACCCGGATCCTCTTCAAAAACAACGGGGCTGGCACCACCCCTCAATACCGGCGCGCGCTTGGCCGGGTCGCTCGACCCGGCCAAGCCCCCCAAGCCGGCCAGACTAGCCGACCCGGCAAGACACGTCCACTCGGCCCCAACAACTGGCACAAGACAGCCGAACCCGGCACGGCCAAGGCCTCCTCACCAAGCCAGCGCCACCCATGGTGTGCTACACAATCCAGCCGCGGGTCAACTCCCGTCCCATCCAGGCCGTATGACGGGGACAAGACTTCAATCAACGATGACCGAGGCAACAGTGCCCCGCCCATGCCTCTGGTCAGCAGGAACGTGGCAACAGTGCCCCTCACCTACCCGCTGACCAGGGCCGGCGTGGCAACAGTGCCCCCACCCTCACCGCTGACGACAGCAAGCGGCAACCTGACGGAGAGCACTGTACGCGGCTCGACACGGCCACGCCTGACGATCGACAAGACGGCGCACAGTCCACCTAGGCTGGCGGGGCCCACACCTAGGGGAACCCGGCGAACCACAAGCCCTCCGCGGGGCCGAGCCCGAGTCCCCGGACACCGACTACACGGACCCACCGACTTATAACATTACCATTGAACCCCCGAGGGGTTGGACTATAAAACCCCCATGAGCCCACGATCATTCGGGGGCGAAGCAGGAGGACTAGCCACAAAACAGCAACACCGGAGAGAAGGAGCAGCCCAAGCCTTGGCCAGCTTCCTTCCTCTTTCATACAGCTCCAGGAGCAACGTTGTACTATCGACCATCCAACTACACTCGGCAGGACTAGGGGTATTATCTCTCCGGAGAGCCCCGAACCTGGGTATGTCCGGCGTCCCGCGCCCGCTCATGCCAACCTCGCCTCTGGAGCCCACCAGCGCCCTCGAGCCTCCTCCTCTCTTTAGCCATCCCTTGGCATCTTCCGTGCGCCCACCACGACAGTTGGCGCCCACCGTGGGGCAGCTCGAGGAGTTGGCCGGGAGCATGCTTCGGACGGGGCCCTTCTCCTACGACGACGAGTCCATCGCTCTGCCGGACGACGTCGTTGGCGCGCTTATCGCCTCCTTCGCCGCACTGCGCATCTCCGATGCGTTCGCGGCCGACGAGTACCCCAGCGAGGTGCTCAGCTACTCCGACTCTCCCCTCTCCCTCGGCGGCGGAGTTTCCGCCGGGGCAATGGACGTCCATGTGGAGGTCTTCGTCACCGGCGACGGCGCCTCCTCCTCGTCGAGCAAGACGAGGAAAGCTGCCGAAGACAGGGCCGCAGCGGATCGGATCGAGCCGTCCGATCCGTTGCGCGCCGCGATGCAGAGCCTCCGCATCCCCATCGGCACCGAGGTCCACGCCACCAACGTCGCTGAGGCCCGAACCCAGCTCGAGGAAAGGCGCCAGCAGATGCTGGACCTATCTGAGACGCTCGCCGCCACTCAGCGTCGCCTAGACGCCGCTCAGCTGGAGCGCGACGCCGCCTATGGATTCACGCCCGTCGCGGCCGAGCCAAGCCGGGTCGCCGATGTGCGTGCCCGGGGAGGAGCGATCGGCCGGGCCCTCGGCGCCGTCCCAACCGTCTACGAGACCCCAGCGAAGAACATGCGTGCTGCCCAGGCAGCCGCAGTCGGCCTGGAACAGCTCGCGGGTGAGGAGCTGAAAGAGCGCATCGGGCGGATGCGCGAACTCCTCCATGCCGCCAACACCCAGCAGGACCGCCTCAACCAGCTCGCCAAGCCGGCGGGGTCCGGCTCCGCCCGCCTTGGCAGGCCCGTCGAACTTCTGCACACCGCTTCCTCGCCACCCGGCGAGGCGCACTCCGGCCAAGCCCGGATTCGGCGCGTTCCGGCCGCTACAGCCGCCGGCGGATTGGGCAACGAGCCCGTCCTAGAGACCCAGCGCGGACCCGGCCAGCATGGCCGGCGTCTGGCTCCAACTGACCCGGCCCCCGTGGCCTGGCTGCAAGTCGACTCGGCCCGCGCGCCATCGATGACACGGACACTCGCCACCGCGTCGATCAGCTCGCTCGCTCCCTAGAGGTGGAGGAGAGCGGCACTATCGGTCCGGCGTGCTTCGGCCCGCACATCCGGGAGGAGCCCTTTCCCAAAGGATTCATGCTCCCCCGCGACACCCCCAAGTACAATGGGACAGTGAAGCCAGAAGACTGGCTCACCGACTACACCACGGCCATTGGCATCACCGGTGCCAATCGTCGTCTCGCCGTGCGCTACGCACCGCTCATGCTCCAAGGGTCGGCCCGCACGTGGTTGAACAGCCTGCCGATGGGCAGCATCAACACGTGGGTGGACTTCGAGGAAGCGTTCGTCCGCAACTTCACGGGGACCTACAAGTGACCCGGCCGCCCTAGCCAGCTCGCCATGTGCGTGCAAGGGCCTACAGAGACCGGCCGCGAGTACCTCGCACGCTGGACCGAGCTCCGGAACAGCTGCGAGGGCGTCCATGAAGTCCAGGCGATCCAGTACTTCGTCAGCGGGTGCCAAGACGGCACCCTCCTCAAGCACAAGCTCTTACGCTCCGAGCCGGCCACCATGGCCGCGCTCATGGTGACGGCGGACAAGTACGCCAACGCCGACTCCACCATGAAGATCCAGGTGGCGCTGGATGAAGCCGGCAAGGCGAAGCCAGTTCCCCTTCCGAAGCCGGCCGGCGAAAGAAGCCGGCAGCAGCATCACCAGAACAACAAGCGCAAGGCCGACCAGCCGGCGCCGCGTCACGACAACCGGCTCGTCGTGGCCATCGGGCCCGCGGCGGACCCGGCGGCGAAGCGCCAGCAAACCGGCAAGACGGCATGGCAACCCGCCATGAGCTTCGAGCAGATGCTCGACGCCCCCCTGCAAGCTCCACAGCGGCGCAAGACCCTCCACGCACACGCTTCGGCAGTGCGCCATCACCAAGCGCATCATGAGGGGCGATGTCCCGCCTCCTCCGGCTCCGGCTCCACCGCCGCCTACGGCTGGCGGCGTGATGCGCGACGACGCCTACCCAGACCAGAGCGCGGCCTACGTCGTCTTCACCAGCCTCGGCGACGACAACCGCAGCGAGCGCCTCCTTCGGCAGGAGGTGAACACCGTCGTCCCGGCCAAACCGGAGTTCATGCATTGGTCGGATCGCCCGATCACCTGGACCCGGGAGGATCACCCGGCAGTCATGCCGAGCCCGGGTGGTTACGCCCTCGTCCTCAACCCCACCATCGTCGCACGGCGCACATGCAAGTTCTCCCGAGTCCTCATCGACGGCGGCAGCAGCATCAACATCCTCTACCGCGACACGATGACCAAGCTCGGCCTCAAGGCCGAGGACCTGGAGCCAACCCGAACGATCTTCCACGGCATCGTACCCGGCCTCTCCTGCTCCCCCATTGGCCGGGTCCGGCTAGATGTCCTGTTCGGTGACAGCGGCCACTTCCGGCGCGAACCGATCTGGTTCGAGGTGGTGGACCTGTCCAGCGCGTATCACGCGTTGCTGGGCCAGCCCGCGCTCGCCAAGTTCATGGCGGTTCCCCACTACGCGTATCTGAAGATGAAGATGCCGGGTCCCAAGGGACTCATCACCGTCGCCGGCGATTACCACAAGTCCCTGGAGTGCACCCGAGACGGCTCCAAGTTGGCCGAGTCGCTGGTCATTGCCGAGGAGCGGCGCCAGCTCGACCGGATCGTCGCCCTGGCAGGCGAGGCCTCCACCGCGTCAATCCTGACCCCGGACCCGGCCGACGAGGCCGCCTTCAAGCCCTCCAAGAAGACCAAGAAAGTGAAGATCAACCCAGAAGACCCCAGCTGCAGCAAGTACGTTGTCGTAGGCGCCCGCCTCGACAGCAAATAGGAAAGCGAGCTCGTCGACTTCCTCCGTGAGAATCGGGATATCTTCGCATGGACCCCCAAGGACATGCCGGGTATCCCGAGGAAGTACGCCGAGCACAAACTTCCCGTCCGCAAGGACGCCAAGCCTGTCCGTCAACCCCTACGACGATTTTCCAAAGAGAAGAGAAGAACCATTGGTGAAGAGGTCGCCAAGCTTTTGGCGGCCGGCTTCATAATGGAAGTATTTCACCTCGAGTGGCTGGCCAACCCAGTCCTCGTCCTGAAGAAGAACAAGACCTGGCGCATGTGTATCGACTACACCAGCCTCAATAAGGCATGTCCCAAGGATCCGTTCGCCCTCCCGCGGATCGACCAAGCCATCGACTCGACCGCCGGGTGTGAGCTCCTGCCCTTCCTGGACGCTTACTCCGGCTACCACCAGATCAAGCTGGACCCGGCCGACGCCTTGAAGATGTCCTTCATCACGCCCTTTGGGGCATATTGCTACATCACCATGTCGTTCAGCTTGAAGAACGCCGGCGCCACCTTCCAGCACGGCATGCAGAAATCTCTGCTGCCGCAACTCGGCCGCAATATCCACGTATACGTGGACGACATCGTGGTGAAGACCAAGCAGCACCTCATGCTCCTCGACGATTTGAAGGAAACCTTCGCCAACCTCCGCGAATACAAGGTCAAGCTTAACCCGGAAAAATGCGTCTTCGGCGTCCCGGCCGGAAAGCTACTTGGCTTCCTCGTCTCGGAAAGCGGCATTGAGGCGAACCCAGAGAAGATCAAGGCCATCGAGCGCATGCGCAAGCCGGCTCGGCTGCGTGATGTCCAGAAGTTCGCCGGATGCTTGGCCTCGGTCAGCCGGTTTCTAAGCCGGCTGGGCGAGAGGGCGCTACCCCTGTACCAGTTGATGAAGAAGACGAGCCCGTTCGAATGGAACGGCAATGCAGACGAGGCCTTCCAAGACATCAAGCGCATGCTCTCCACCACGCCAGTCCTGGCCGCGCCGACCGACAAGGAGCCGCTGTTGCTCTACATAGCCGCGACCTCGCGGGCGGTCAGCACGGTGCTGGTGGTCGAGCGACCAGAGAAGGGCAAGATCCAAGCCGTCCAGCGCCCAGTCTACTACCTGAGCGAGGTGCTCTCCATCTCCAAGCAGAACTACCCGCACTACCAGAAGATGTGTTACAGCGTGTACTTCACCGCCAAGAAGCTGAAGCAGTATTTCCAAGAGCACGCCGTCACCGTGGTCAGCATGGCGCCTATCGGAGAAATCATCGGGTGCCGGGATGCCTCTGGCCGGGTTGCCAAATGGGCGATCCAGCTAGCCGGCCACACCATCCTCTACTAGCCCCGCACCGCGATCAAGTCTCAAGCCCTGGCCGACTTCCTCGTCGACTGGACCGAAACCCAGTACTTGCCGCCGCCTCCCGACTCAACGCATTGGTGCATGCACTTCGACGGGTCCAAGATGCGACTCGGTTTGGGGGCCGGCATCGTACTGTCGTCTCCGAAGGGCGACAGGCTCCGCTACGCGCTCCAGATCCACTTCGCCGCCTCCAACAACGTCGCCGAGTACGAAGCCCTTGTGCATGGCCTCCGACTGGCCAAGGAACTTGGCATCCGGCGCATCCTGTGCTACGGTGACTCGGACCTGGTGGTGCAGCAATGCTCCGGCGAATGGGACGCCCGTGACTCCAACATGGCAAGCTACCGCTTCCTCGTCCAGAAGCTGTCCGGATCCTTCGAGGGCTGTGAGTTCCTCCATGTCCCGCGCGCGGAGAACGAAGCAGCCGACACGCTCGCCAAGATCGCCTCGTCACGACAAGCCATCCCGTCCGACGTCTCCCTCGAGCACCTATGCAAGCCGTCCGTCAAGCCATCGCCGGACTCCGAGTCCATCCACGTTCCAGACGACCCGGCCGCACCTCAACCCGGCCCGGGGGCTGCTCAGCTCGACCCGGCCACCATCGTCCCGGACCCGGCCGTCGCCATCCCCGACCCGGGGGCTGCTCAACCCGGCTCAGGGGCTGCCGACTCGGAACCCACCCTGGTGGCCGTCTTCGCCGTGGTTACGGCTCCATCTTGGGCCCTGTCAAGATCAGATTTTTTGGAGAACGGGGTTCTCCCCATAGACGAGACCGAAGCTCGGCAAGCGCAGCGCTGGGCGTCCGCCTACAGCATCATCAACAACGAGCTCGTCAAGCGCAGCTGCACCGGCGTGTTCCAGCGCTGCGTCAAGCAGGAGCGGGGCATCGACATCCTCCTCCACATACATCAGGGCGAGTGTGGACACCACGCCGCATCACGATCCCTGGTGGCCAAGGCGTTCCGCCACGGCTTCTACTGGCCCACGGCCCTCCAAGACGTCGAGTCGCTCGTCCTCAAGTGTGAGGGATGCTAGCGCTTCAGCAAACGCAGCCACCAGCCGGCGTCAGCACTCCGCACCATACCGATCGCCTGGCCCTTCGTGGTCTGGGGACTCGACATGGTGGGACCCTTCAAAACCGCCCGAGGCGGCATGACGCACTTGCTGGTGGCAGTGGACAAATTCACCAAGTGGATCGAGGCAAGACCAATCAAGAAACTGGACGGGCCAACAGCCGTCCGGTTCATCAAGGACATAGCGGTGCGCTACGGCATGCCGAACAGCATCATCACCGACAACGGCACCAACTTTGCCAAGGGCGCGCTCGAGCAATACTGCTCCGTTTCCGACATCCGCCTTGACCTGGCCTCCATTGCGCATCCGCAGTCCAACAGGCAGGTCAAGCGGGCCAATGGACTCATCCTGTCCGGCGTCAAGCCGCGACTCGTCGAGCCGCTCATCAGCTCACCCGGCAGCTGGCTTGACGAGTTGCCAGCCGTTCTCTGGAGTCTATGCACCACGCCGAATCGGTCGACCGGGTTCACCCCATTCTTCCTCGTCTACGGAGCCGAAGCCGTCATCCCGACCGACGTCGAGTTCGACTCGCCGCGCGTCGCGATCTACACCGAAGCCGAAGCCAGAGAAGCCCGCGAAGATGGCGTCGGCCTGCTCGAAGAAGCACGCCTCCTGGCGCTCAGTCGCTCAGCCATCTACCAGCAAGGCCTGAGGCACTACCACAGCAAGAAGATCAAGCCCCTCGCGTTCCGCGAGGGCGACCTCGTCCTCCGACTCGTCCAAGAGCAGGCAGGCCAGCACAAGCTATCCCCTCCATGGGAGGGCCCATTCATCATGAGGAGGGCCTTGCGCGACCGCAACGCCTACTACCTCATCGACACACGCAAGTCGAGGAAGCGCAAGAAGGACACCGCCGGTGAAGAAACGACCCGACCGTGGAACGCGGAACTCCTCCGCCCGTTTTACAGTTAACTGCACGAGCATATGTATCATCGCCTTCTGTACACGCATGAAACTATGGGGGTCCCCGAACGAGACTCGGGGGCTGCCTTTTGTCGACCAATTTATTGTGTCCCTATTTTCTTGCATCACTATACCACTGAACCCAGCCACCGGTCCGACTCGCTCGACCCGGGGGCTCGGGGGCTGGCCGGCTCGGTCGCTACCCCGCCGCCTTACTTGGTGATTCGTGATAAAGTTAGGATGCCGCGGTCCCCCACTTCGCCCTAAAGCCACAGATCCAGCTTTGGTTGTCGGCTGGCAAGCACAACGGGCCAAAGCTCCTTTACGCTTCATACACTAAGCCAAAGGTCGCCGGGTCGATCAACCCGGTCCGCCATTCATCAAATGAACAGCCGCACGACCGGCTGCTCGCCAACTGGCTTCGCTGGATTGCCGCCAGCCGGCCCACTGGGTGTTTCGATCGCGCTCAACGTTTCGAGGGACCCAAGTCCTGCGCGCTCCTCTCAAAGAACCGAACTCCTTGTCACGGACCGGAGCCTCGGCCGTCTGACTCGCGGGGGGGGGGGAGGTTTGAGAAAGGAAAAGCGCATGAAATCGGTCCAAAAAACGGAAGGCAAAAAAGCAAAAGCACCCATGACATCTGCAAGTATTTAAGAAAAGGCCCACGGCCCGAGTTCATTACACCCTAAAACGCCCAGTGGGTGGGTGGACCTGCTATTTAACAAATTTTACACAAAGTGTCTCAGGCATCTCCAGCGCCGCGTCGCGACATCCACGGCCCTCCCCTCGCGGCCTGCGAGTCCAGCGAGGTGCCGGTGCCCTCCTCAGCATCCGTGTCGTGGTAGACGCCCGTCTCCTCCTAGCTCCCCTCCGGATCATGGAGGAGCAAGCCGTAGTCGTCGCCGTCCATGACCCCGCCGTCTTCCGTCCGCTCCGGATGGAGCTCGTCGTGGAAGGCGAACTCGGCGATGTAGCTGGCCTGGGAGGCGATCCGGCCGGCTTGCTCCTGCAAGAGCTGCTCCGAACCGGCCCGCTGGCCCATCAATGCGTCCAGCTGCAGGTCCGGATGCCAGGACAGCGTGAACCGGAGCGCCATCTCAGCACCGGCACGAGCGGCGGAGACGCGCCACTCGCCAAGCCGGTCCGGCCCCATCTCCAACCAACGCGCCAGGCGCGAGAAGCTGCTCGGTTGGACGGAGTCTGGCCATAGGGCCGCCGTCATCGCGGTGCCGGCCTGGGACAGCAGCCCCAACTGCGTTCCCAGAACCTGCAGGCAGGCCTCAGCGGCGGCGATGATCTCCAGGAAGGTCCAGGCCACCCGCGGATCCGTCCCGGACCCAACGACGCCGGTCGGGTCACGCTGATAGCGGACGGCTTCCTCCGCCAGCCGCTGCGTCTCTGGGAAGGCCCCTGCCGCAAAGGAAGAAGCGGGTTAGAAGAAAAACAACAAGGAAGAAAGGCCGATTCCCGACCCGGCAAACGACAAGAAAAAAGCACTTACTGGAGAAGGACTCTTCCAGGTGCTGCGCCTCAAGCAACGTACCGCGCCGCTCCCGCTCGATGGCGTGGTCGCGCTCCTCGAGCGCCTTCTCCGGATCAGCCGCGTTGGCAAGGGCCGCCTTCAGCTTGGCGTCCTTGTCTTCGGCCGCCTCGCGGCGACGGGCCTCGTCCTGACGGGCCCCCTCAGCCGTGGTGACCTGCCCCCGCAGGCGATCCACCTCGGCCTGGAGCCGGCCCTTGTCGTCGGCCAGCTGGCCGCGCTGCTGGTCCGCCTCCACCAGGGCCTGCTGCGCCTCTGCCACCTTGGCGGCTTCCGCCTTAAGGAGCTCCACCTCGGCCTTGAGGCGGCTCTTGTGGCCCGCCAGCTGCTCATGCAGCCGGTTGGCTTCGTCGAGAGACCGCCGAGCCGCGGCCGCCTCCGCCTCGCCTGCGCCGCCTCGACGCCAAGACGGTCGGTGTCGGCACCGAGCCGGTCGTAGTGATGACCGGCCCAGAGCAGACGAGTCCGCCAGGACAGCACCTCGGCTGCGGAAAAAAAGGACTCAGCAGAAGAAAAAAGCAAGACTTAAGATTTGGCCCAACTGTTACACAGTTGGCCCGAATCTCGGGGGCTACACCCAGTGGGTGCGCTAGTGCGCCCCCACTAGAAAAGAGCACAAGGATATCTACGGAGACGCGGAGCTCCTCCTCCTTGGCGGCAAGCCACTCCACGAGCTCCCGGTGCTTGCCCAGGAGACGATTGTAGGCGGCGACCCGGAAGGCGTCGAGATGCTGAAGAAAGCAGAAATCGGAACAAGGCCAACACTCTAAAGATTCGACCCAACTACTATGTAGTTGGGACGAACCTCGGGGGCTACACCCAGTGGGTGCGCTGGCGCGCCCCCACAAAGAAGAAAATTGCAAGAAGACTTACCAGGACGGCGCGCTCCAGGTCGCGCCTCCGCTCCACCTCGGCCTGGGCGAATGCCTCGAGCCGTTCCGTCCGGCCTCGCAGGCGGCGACTGACGGCGTCCAGCGCCGCCTCCTCCTGGGTCTGAGGCCCGAAGACAACGGCGCCCCTTCTCCGCGCCTGCTGCGGCACGGCAGCTCGGCGCTCTCCCTGCCGGGGCACCAAGGCGTGCTCCTCACTGGCCACTCGCGACGCGGCCAGCACCTCCTACGGGACGCCCTGCGTCGCCGACCCTGACCCAGACGCCGGGACGCCCTGCGTCGCCGTCTCCGGCCCAGCTGCCGGGGTGACCTCCGGCACCGCCGCCCGCGATGCCTCCTCCAGTACCAGCGGCGCCTCCGACGCCGCCGCCCGCAGCGTCTCTTCCAAAACGACTCCGCCTCCACCACCATCAGTCCCCGCTCGCTCGGCCACGTCGGCCCGCGGCGGGGTGTCATCCTCCACCTCCACGACCCCCCGGTCGGGGATCACCACCTTAGCCCGGCCTCCACGGCCGCGCTCCCTCACCGACGATGGCTCAAAGACCGTCGCCGCCACCACCGTGCCCTCCGGCATCTCGCGCCAGACCGGCTCCGCGCCGGGTCGCGCCCATGCCGCTGCCGCGTTGGTCCAAGCCTGGACCGACGCCGCCTCCAGCTCTGCCTCGGCCCGGTTCCTGTCCCGCCAAGCCAAGGCTTCGGCATCATTCGGATCCAGGCCGAGGTCCGAGTCGGCCCGTCCCTTCGCCTCGGCCTGGTCGGCATGGTCGGACCGGCTCCTGCGGAACGCGGCCCCTTCGGCGGTCGCGGCTTCCGTCCTCGCCCTCGCCAGCGTGATTGGCAACCTAGAGAAGAAGACAGAATGAGCAGAAAAGAAACATGACTAGCTCAAAAAAACCTGAGTGCAAACAAGAGATGAAGCTTACCCTGCCAAGACCGGGACCGGGGTTGGCCTCCCGTGCCCGCCGCCGCGCTTCCTCTTGGCCGGCCTCCCAGCCCCAGCCGGGTCCGTCGTGCGCTTCGGGGCCCGGGGTCGCGGCGCGACGCTGTCATTCCCATGCGGGCGGCTCGGCGCCGCCCCATGCGAGGACCCGGCTCCGCCCGCGTCGCCGCCTCCCCCGCCCAACGCCACGACACCAACAACTGGCGTCAGCACCGGTCGTTCTGTGCCGCGGTCAGCAATTCAAGACACATGAAAAAAAACGCGAGACTTACCCGCGCGGCGCCCAGCGCCGGCGTCGGACTCGGCCTCCTCCTCCCCGTCACGAGCCACAGGCTCCTCTGGCGCCACCGGCTCCACATGCCATGGAGTCCGGGCGTAAGGATGCCGAATCGCGTTCAGAAGTACCCCCCGCGTCACGTCAGGACGGATGAGAAGGTGCACGGCAGCAAAGTGAGAAGACCAGACACTCACTTGCGGCGCCGGGTTCGACTGGCTGTACGGCGCCTTGCCGAACCGCCAGTCCTCCCCAAGGTTGGCCTTGGAGATGTTGTTCACGCCGCGCGCGACCTGCTCCGCGGACAGCCGCGTCGACCCCATGCGGTTGGGGTCTTGAAGGCCGACCATTTCACCGATGAGGCGGGAGCGCCCCTGAAGTGTAAGGAGCCGGCGCATGATGAACGCGGCGAGGAGGTCGGTCTCGGTGAGCCCCTCCTGCGTCCTCATCACCGTCACCCGCTCGCAGAGATTAACGATCTCCTACGACGGGCGCTTGGGCGAGTAGCGCCAGTTCGTCTTCGCCCGCGGCGGTGCGATGGCAAAGGCCGGAAGATTGATGCGATCCGCTCCAAGGTTGTGGACGTAGAAGAAGGAGTTCTGCCAGTTCTTGGCAGAGTCCTCCAGTGGGATCTTGGGGAAATCCGCCCCCGACCGCTTCGAGATGACGGCGGCGCCGCAATCGGCGAACTCCCCGGCCAACGGGCCCTGCTGCTTCAAGGAGAAGAAGCGCGCCCAGAGGTCGATCGTAGGCTCGACCCCAGGTACCCCTCGCAGAGGGTGATGAAGCCGGAGAGCTGGACAATGGCGCCAGCACCAAGATGATGCGGCTGGAGGCCGAAGAACTCCAGGAAAGCGTGGAAGAAGGTGCTCGCCGGTAGCCCGAACCCGCGCTCGAAGTGGGTGAGGAAGACCACGCGCTCCTGCCCCTCAGGCCGAGGCCTCTGCTCGCCGCGCGGCAAGCGGACGCCGACGTCCGTCTCCCGCGGCAGGCGCCGCGTCGCCCGGAGTTGGGTGATGTCCTCGGAGGTGACGTTCGAGCCCATCCAGGAGCCCGATGGCAGCGACATGATCGAAGGAAGAAGAAGGAAGATGGATGGTGAAGGAGTTTTGCTCGGAGCAGCGGGCGCCGTAGTGCGTCTGTTGCGAAGAGCGGAGCGAGAGCAAAGGGACAGTAGGGCGCGAGCGAGAATAATGTCCGCCGCCCCCCTGCCCCCCCCCCTCCCAATTCATAACCCTCGGTTTGAATGTGAGGAAGTGGGATCGTCTGTATGCGCCCGTTCCACTACCCTGCAATAAGTGCGCGCGTAAACGCGCAGTAACTGCCCGAGGAAGAGCAACCGGCCCCTGGACGCCGCAATAAATCCGCGCGCTTGGGCCGAGGGCGCGTGGCTGCGGGCCCCAGCCCGTCGCCCGGTCCCATCAAGCACGTGGCCTGTCAGGCCCCTCCGGCTTTCGGTCACCACGTGGCGCCCGCGCAAAGCCCGAGGGATTGCCCCAAGATTCGGCGGACTTCTTGGTCCCCGCCACGACCGAGACGCCGCAATCCCGTTTCCGAGAAAACCGGCACACAGTGGGTGTTGCCGGACCTGGCGCTCGCAGAATCCACCTTGCTTAAGGGGGAACTGCGAAGGCCCACTCATCCGAAGACGGCGGACCTTCACAGCTTCGGGGACTACTGTCGGGGAGATGGACCCCGGGCAGGCAACGGAACCCGAATCCTCTTCAAAAACAACGTGGCTGGCACCGCCCCTCAATACCAGTGCGCGCTTGGCCGGGTCGCTCGTCCCGGCCAAGCCCCCCAAGCCGGCCAGACTAGCCGACCCGGCAAGACACGTCGACTCGGCCCCAAGAACTGGCACAAGACAGCCGAACCCGGCACGGCCAAGGCCTCCTCACCAAGCCAGCGCCACCCATGGCGTGCTACGCAATCCAGCCGCGGGTCAACTCCCGTCCCCCAGGCCATATGACAGGGACAAGACTTCAATCAACGCTGACCGAGGCAACAGTTCCCCGCCCATGCCTCTGGTCAGCAGGAACGTGGCAACAGTGCCACTCACCTACCCGCTGACCAGGGCCGGCGTGGCAACAGTGCCCCCACCCTCACCGCTGACGACAGCAAGCGGCAACCTGACGGAGAGCACTGTACGCGGCACGACTCGGCCATGCCCTGACGAACGACAAGACGGCGCACAGTCGCCCTAGGCTGGCAGGGCCCGCACCTAGGGGAACCCGGCGAACCACAAGCCCTCAGCGGGGCCCAGCCCGGGTCCCCAGACACCAACTACACGGACCCACCGACTTATAACATTACCATTGTACCCCCGAGGGGTTGGACTATAAAACCTGCAGGAGCCCAAGCCTTGGCCAGCTTCCATCCTCCTTCATACAGCTCCAGGAGCAACGTTGTACTATCGGTCTCCAACTACACTCGGCAGGACTAGGGGTATTATCTCTCCGGAGAGCCCGAAACTTGGGTATGTCCGGCGTCCCGCGCCCGCTCATGCCAACCTCGCCTCTGGAGCCCACCAGCGCCCTCGAGCCTCCTCCTCTCTTTAGCCATCCCTTGGCATCTGCCGTGCGCCCACCACGACAAGCTGTGTGAGTCTCCTTGTATGGGCTGAGCACCCCTTCTCTCTCTACTCCGGACCCCATGCTCATGTCTCCTTGTGTTCATGTCATGCATTGTATCCTTTTCTGTACTCATTCTCCATTCTTTCTATCAATGAAAAGATACGCAAGCTTTGCGTATTCACGAAAAAAATGTTCAAATGCAACGGCAGTTCTAATTTAAAAAAATTACAGTCCAACATTGTTGTCCCCCATAACCGCTTACAGATGTTCAATCGGATATTCCTTCAGTTGCTCGTGAGTTGCTCGATGCATAATTTTCTGATGCATTTGAATAAACTCTTCAAATGTGGTTGGATTTTGGTCGGGATGTTCGGTAGGATCACCCATATTCTCAAATTCAAGACCTACGACAGCATCCTCACCCTCATCCTCCATGATCATGTTGTGCATGATCACACAACAGGTCATCACCTGCCACAAGGTCTTCGGATCCCATTGTTTAGCAGGTCCACAAACGAGTGCAAAACGTGCCTGCAGAACTCCAAAAGCCCTCTCAACATCCTTTCTAGATGCTTCTTGGGCAAACTGAGACTTTTTCTGACCAACTGGGTTAGAGATGGTGTTCTGAAAGGTAGCCCTATAGGAAATATGCCCTAGAGGCAATAATAAAGTTATTATTTATTTCCTCATATCATGATAAATCTTTATTATTGATGCTAGAATTGTATTATCCGCAAACATAATACATGTGTGAATACTTGGACAAACATAGTGTCACTAGTATGCCTCTACTTGACTAGCTCGTTGATCAAAGATGGTTGAGTTTCCTAGCCATAGACATGAGTTGTCGTTTGATTAACGGGATCACATCATTAGGAGAATGATGTGATTGACTTGACCCATTTCGTTAGCTTAGCACTTGATCATTTAGTTTACTGTTATTGCTTTCTCCATGACTTATACATGTTCCTATGACTATGAGATTGTGCAACTCCTGAATACCGAAGGAACACTTTGTGTGCTACCAAACGTCACAACGTAACTGGGTGATTATAAAGGTGCTCTACAAGTGTCTCCGATGGTGTTTGTTGAGCTGGCATAGAACAAGAATAGGATTTGTCACCCCGATTGTCGGAGAGGTATCTCTAGGCCCTCTCGGTAATGCACATCACTAGAAGCCTTGCAAGCAATGTGACTAATGAGTTAGTCACGGGATGATGCACTACAGAACGAGTAAAGAGACTTGCCGGTAATGAGATTGAGCTAGGTATTGAGATACCGACGATCGAATCACGGGCAAGTAACATACCGATGACAAAGGGAACAATGTATGTTGTTATGCGGTTTGACCGATAAAGATCTTCGTAGAATATGTAGGAACCAATATGAGCATCCTGGTTCCGCTATTGGTTATTGACAGGAGACGTGTCCCGGTCATGTCTACATAGTTCTCGAACCCGTAGGGTCCACACGCTTAAAGTTCTGTGACGATCGGTATTATGAGTTTTGTGTTTTGATGTAACGAAGGTAGTTCGGAGTCCCGGATATGATCACGGACATGACGAGGAGTCTCCAAATGGTCGAGACGTAAAGATTGATATATTGGATGACTATGTTCGGACACCGGAAGTGTTTCGGGTGGTTTTGGACATATAGCGGAGTACCGGGTGGTTACCGGAACCCCCCGGGGAGTTTATTGGGCCTATTGGGCCTTAGTGGTAGAAGAGGAGGGGCGGCCAGGGCAGCCGCGCGCCCCCTCCCCCTCTAGTCCGAATTGGACAAGGAGGAGGGGCGGCCCCCCCTTTCCTTCTCTTCCTCTCTCCCTTCCTTCTCCTCTCCTACTCCTACTTGGAAGGGGGGAGTCCTACTACCGGTGGGAGTAGGACTCCTCATGGGGCGCGCCATAGGGGGCCGGCCCCTCCCCCTCCTCCACTCCTTTATATACGGGGAGGGAGGCACCCCTTGGAGACACAACAATTGATCATTGATCTTTTAGCCGTGTCCGGTGCCCCTCTCCACCATAATCCACCTCAGTCATATCGTAGCGGTGCTTAGGCGAAGCCCTGTGTCGGTAACTTCATCAACACCGTCACCATGCCGCCGTGTTGACGAAGCTCTTCCCCGAAGCTCTACTGGATCATGAGTTCACGGGACGTCACCGAGCTAAACGTGTGCTGAACGCGGAGGTGTCGTACGTTCGATATTAAGGATCGGTCGATCGTGAAGACGTACGACTACATCAACCGCGTTGTCATAATGCTTCCGCTTACGGTCTACGAGGGTACGTAGACAACATTCTCCCCTCTCGTTGCTATGCATCACCATGATCTTGTGTGTGCGTAGGAATTTTTTTGAAATTACTACGTTCCCCAACAAGCCCAAGGAGGATAGTTTCATCAACCAGATAGTAGCCCATGTTGTACTCATGTTCATTGGCATTATTGTAGCAAGGGGGAGCTTTTCCTTTAGTCGGCCTAGCAAACAATGGTGAACGTTGTAGACATTGATGTCATTGTGATACCCGGGCATGTCAAAGAAAGCGTGCCAAATCCAAAGATCCTGTGATGCAACTGCTTCAAGAATAATGGTGGGCTTCTTAACATGACCCTGATATTGCCCTTGAAAAGCTTTTGTGCAGTTCTTCCATTTTCAATGCATGCAATCAAGTGATCCGAGAACACCTGGCCACCCTCTTGCTTCTGAGATTACCAAGAGCCTCTCGGTGTCTGCCCCCTCAGGTAATGAGGTCCAAACATTGAGACCACATCAGTTGCAAACCTGACCATGGCATCTCCGCGTGTGCTATTGGACATCCGTTGGTACTTGTCCCACGAATGAGCGGTTGTGCCATATACAAGCATCCGTAGTGCGGCCATATACTTCTGGTAACCAAAGAAACCAATCCTTCCCATGGCGTGCTTCTTCAAGATGAAGTAGTCATCAAAGGACCGAACTCCACGGTAGAGACGACCGGAGACATTTTTGCACATACGAAAGCGCCGAAGAAAAATGTCAGCAAAGAGGGCTTCGAGGGCAAACTAGTCATCCATCAACGTCAAATGGCCGCACACCTGGTTGAGGTTGAGCACTTGATGACCCTTGATCGATCCCTTGAAATTGAGAACATGCTCCTCGGCACATTCCGCGTCTGCAAGCACCGCGTGCATCATCGCCATCTCATCCGTGTAGGGATTGTCGGCAATCTTACTCAGCATATGGTTTAATAGAAAGTGATGTTTCCATGTCAGAAAAAATAAGTAATCAAGTACAACCAGTGTAGGTCAAGCCTGGAGTTTTTCATTCTGAAGCTCAAGACCATGTGCGCAAGAGCACCACCAAATTTAAATCACTGCTGCAAACCAGGTCGTCACACCTCGACAACCTTATGTCCCTAACATGGACATTGTGATACAACAGACAGAACACGCATATGAGGAGTAAACCAGAGCATGCCGATCAACATCAAAAAGTCCACTCACACCTCCAAGAGCCTACACAAGGGGTCATCCAACCAAGGTTTTGGTTGCCGGTCGAAATTTCAAGATTTCCCATGGTTACCGCGTATTTCCGTGCCCCTCGATAAATCGCCATATCGAGCAAAAAATACCATTTTTTTTGAAATTTTTGAATTTAAACACTCGATTTATGGTAAAGTACGTAGGATCTAATTAATTCCATGAGAGTTGGTTCTGGCGTGTTGGTAGCAACCTAGTTCCTGTTTCGAGAGGTCTCTGGTTCGAATATTCGTTCATTCACTTATTTGAATTCAAAATTCAACTATAAGATTCGCTTGAAATATTCTCGGTAACCGTGGTAACCACATTTATCAGTCTCCCTCGGTAAAATTGCCTCATTCGGTAACCAAAACCTTGCATCCAACAACACCAAATCTTCAACTAGTCTGGCTCATTGAATTTAAATTTCAAATATCATGAATTTCCTAAAAATTCTCACTCCCACTAATATTAATCATGAAAGTTGGAAGGTGAGGCATAGCAACAACATAGCAACCATGGTATTTTTATTATTATATAGTTCCCAAGCTACAAATATAAGGCTTCCAATTTTGCCGGATATACCTTTGGCCAACAACTAGTCCAAAACTATTTTCAATACAAATCCAACAATTTAAATATTTTGTTATGTAATTTACATCTTGATGAAATTACTATCTTTTTGAGGGATTGATGAAATTACTAGTACTCATGTCACCCCAAACCCTGTTTAGCGCCATCATTGCCAGTTATAGGTTTTTTTGCGGTAGCGCTAGTTATAGTTTTTTTAGACATTCTCGCTAGGCTTTATTCAAATATAACAATGTTTACAGGAATGAAATTTAGATCCCTAGGTTGGCCTAACCACACACGACGGCCGAACCCAAGTATAAGAGCATGCCTAGCGAGATTGTGAGTCTTGAAGTTCGAGCTCCTAAACTCGTGGATAATGTTACAAGAAGAAAAAGCTACTGATCGGGCTGTGATTTCATGTACAATAGATGTGTGCTCTGTCGTTAATCCCGGCTTGATATCACCCATCACCCTTTGACAGTCCGATGCTACTTGATTTTTTTTAATGTATAAATCCTCTGCAATTGCCATTGCTTCTCTTACCGCTAGAGCCTCCAGAGTAGCAGAATTGTGTATGTGGTTAAACGTGATTGATGAAGCACCTAGAAAAACTCCATTAAAATCCTGATAGACCAATGCAACAACACCCATACTCCCATTCACAACCTCTGCATCTCCATTAATTTTCACATGGTCTGGCGGTGGGGCTAACCAATGTGAAGGGCTGACCGTAGAACTCCTGCTGGTCACTTCGTTAGGTTTTGCTAGGATCTGGATGCCTCGCAGATAGGCAATTATGAAGTTGTGGGTCTGCAGCGGGCTATCAAAAATATCCTCGTCAACAACTCTCCTTCTTGATCTCCAGAGCGCCCATAGCGTCACCACCATACGCATAAACTCGTCGTGGGGTAGTGTTTCATGCATCATGAATATCCAGCTTTTAGCGCTTAAGTTCAGATTGTCGCACAACATCTCTACTAGCTCCTCCAAGGACAGTGACCAGATGCATCGTGCCATCACGCAGTCAATGAGTGTGTGTTTCCATCCATCCTCTGAAGAACAAAACGGACAAGCAGAGTTTGTTGACATGTGACGATGGTGCAGTACATCTGCCATAGAGATTGACTCGGTGCACAGTCTCCATACGAAATTTTTCAGCTTCGAAGGGACCCTGATATTCCACAAAGACATCCATGTTTTATTTTCCTGGTCTGAAGCTGACGGCCCACCAGTGCCCTGCAGGAGGTTAGCAGGCTGGCTTTTCAAGTTGAAGAGCCGCTTATAAGCCGAACTTACGGTGAACATGCCCCGACGATCCTCTCCCCAAGACCAAAAGTCGTCAATCCTCTTCGTGCATAGTGGTACTTGGAGTATAACTTAAACGTCTATTAGAGCTAAAACTCTTCACAGCTCCTCTTCCCGCCAAGACGACGACGAGGCATCAATGAGTACTGAAACCAGCTGAGCGGCTGAGTTACAAGTGAAGCAATAGGCCTCATTATCCCTAAGCGAGGCAGCCAATTCTGCTTTCAAATATTGCTCGTTTCACCCGTTCCAATTCTTTTGATGATAGCATGTGCAACTACATCATGTCCATCCATAATCTCCCTCCATATTTGCGATGGATGAGTTCCCAATTCAGCTTCTAGTAATGATACAGAAGGGTAATATACCGCCTTGAGAATCCTTGCACTCAATGTTGACGGGCCATCAATGAGTTGCCATGCCTGACATGCAAGGAGTGCCAAATTGAAAAGTTTAATATCTCGACAGCCCAATCCCCCTAATGATTTTGGTTCAGTGCAAACATCCCGGGAGACCCAACTAGGTTTTCTCTTGCCCTTTTACTTCCCCGCCAGAATTGTCAAATCATAGATGTCATGCTCTCACATATTCCTCTCAGCAATCTGAAGCATGCCATAGAGTAAACGAGGATAGCTTGGGCCACTACCTTTATCAATACTTCCTTCTCTGCATATGATAATAGTTTCTCCATCCACCCCCTGATCTTCTCCCATACTCTGTCCCTCAGGTATTTAAAAGTTACATTCCTTGAGTGACCCACATCAGTCGGCATACCCAAATACCTCTCACTCAGCTGTTCATTATGCACATCAAGGGAATTCGTTATACTTTGTCCAACAGACCGAGGACAACCCTTGCTCAAGAAGATAGAGAGGACTTCTCATTATTTACTCTCTGACCCGAAGCATTACAGTAAGTAGTCAACAAGTTTGATACTTTGGTCGCCCTTCATTACTTTCCTTAAAAAGCAGTAGGCTATCATCATCAAAGAGAACATGGTTGACAACCGGAGCTATCGGGGCCACCTGTGCTCCCACAAAATGTGATGACTGAGTTCCATATTTCAAGAGGCACAAAAGGCCCTCTCCTGCAATAAAGAAAAGATAAGGGGACATTGGATCTCCCTCTCGGATACCCCTGGTGGTTTTGAACTGGTCCAATTTTTCTCCATTAAACAAAACTGAAAAAGAAACCGATTTGATCATGCTCATCATAATATTAATCCACGCCCGGGCAAAACCAAGCTTCAACATGATAGCCTCCAAATAAGCCCATTCTAATATGTCATATGCTTTCATCATGCGCCAGTTATAGGTGTTTGGGCAAACTGACACACCACCCCCTCCACCTTCGGCTCAGCCCATTTAATTTTTTTTTCTCGTTTGCAAAGATGGTCTAGGTAGTTTTTTTCTCAGTGGTTTTAAGAACCTTCTAGAAGGTTACACCATTTTTTCTGTATCGGTTTTTCCTAGTTTTTTTTCAGAACGAGTATTGCGAGGTTTTTTATTTTCCTTTTTATTTTCCATTTTTGTTTATTATTTATTATTTTTATTTATTCTTATTTTTCTGAAAACAATTAGTAAACTTTTCTAAAATTCTTGAACTTTTTCCAAATATACGAATTTATTTTTCCATTTCCTGTGAACTTTTTTCCATATTCGTGAACTTTCAAAAATTATGAAATTTATCAAAACCCATGAAGCTTTTAAATCTATGCATTTTTTTTCAAATGAATGAGTATATCTATATCCGTGAACTATTTCAATTTTTGCGATTTTCATTTTTCAAAATCACATACTTTTACCAAATCTGTGATTTTTTAAAAGTATCCAGGATCTTTTTCCAAATTTTGTGATTATTTCAGAATCCATGAACTTTTTCCGCGACCTTTTTTAAAATCCATGAACTTTTAAAAAATGCATACTTTTTTAAAACCAATTGACTTTGTTCAAAATGTTGAACTTTTATCATATACGTGATTTGTTTTTAATTTATGAACTATTTTCAAACACATGGATTTTTTTCAATTGTTCTAATTTTACGATTTTTCAAAATTATTTTTTCCGAAAGTCCACGTTCAGCTGGTCCACCTGTCAACCAGTTGTAGCTGGGCCTGCCCAGCACATGCGCACCTGGGCGCCAATTGGTCATTATTGGCGCTGGTTAGGAGCTCTCTCATGTCACTGCCTCGTAGTCACTGCTCCGATATAAGGTCAAAGCCCAAAAGAACTCGGTTTTGTGGGCTGATCTTAATTTCTAGTCAGCTTTGCTCCCTTGACAGTGGATAAATTGGCAGCTTTGCTTTGCTTCCGATCACGATTGCTTGGATGATGTTTGAGAAAATAGATCTTTTCTCAGCTGGTAGCTGGTAGGAGGGCTGACAGAATCAACAGTTCAACACTCCAAATTAATTACTTATGATTACTTTCATGATGTTTGAACTGAATCGATATTTTTATTGTGACTTTTAGCACTTTAGGATATTTGGAAATCAGTTTCATGCTCTTATTAATTATAGGGGCATTATGGACTTTTCCATCATGCAAATCAGACAATAAGCTCTTTTTTTGGAAAACGATAAGCTCATGTGACATAAGCCAAAAAAAACTTTTTTAAGGGGATAAGCTAGAAAGTACTAGACTGAGATTTCCCTACAAAGTTATCAAGAAGTTGCCCCTCCACAAGGAGCAACCCGATGGAATTGACCAGAGTAGCAGGGTGTGTGTTTGCAATATAGTTTTTCTAAGGGAATAACGATAAAACGCCCCCCCCCCCCCCGAGCGAGAGTGCCTGGAATTTGAAATATTTTTAAAATTCATGAACAACTTTTGAAATTTGAAAACAATTTTTGAAAACACGGGGTAATTTTGAAATTCATGGTTATTTCATAAACCCGAGAACAATTTTTCAAATTCATGAATATTTTTGAAATATGAGAACAATTTTAAAATTCATGAACAATTTTTGAATTCCGGGAACATTTGTTAAAATCCATGAACATTTTACAAATTCATGAACTTATTTAAAATTCGTAAAATTATTATAAAATTCATTAAGTTTTTAAAATTGGAGATTTTTTATTCAAGTACCTTCAAATTCATGAACCTTCTCTGAAACTCAAACATTCTTTTCAACAAACAAAATGTAGAAACCAAAACATAAAATAAAAATAAAAATTTATTAAGAAAGAATAAGAGAGAGGTGATTGACAGCAGCTTGCTAGTTGACCCACGAGAGAGATGCTTGACGGCAACACCAACAACAACAAAAACAACAAGCTCTTTAGTGCCAAATGAATTAGGATTTGTTAAGACTTGAAACTCATAAGATCTTAAAACCAACTCATCGTTCTGACATGTGGATAGCTGACTTCACTAGTAGAAAAGGGGGCTTTTGTCCCGGTTGGTAAGGGCCTTTAGTCCCGGTTTTTGAACCGGGACTAAAGGGTCGTTACTAATGCCTCCCCCCTTTAGTCCCGGTTCTTACACGAACCGGGACTAAAGGCCGTCCACGTGGACGCAGCCTGGAGCTCCACCTTTAGTCCCAGTTGGTGTTACCAACCGGGATTAAAGGAAATTTTATGATTTTTTTTTTGAAAAAAAAATTTGTGAATTTTTTTTAATTTTTTTTTGATTTTCAAATTTCTGAATTATTTTAACCTCTAATCTCTAATCACCACCCCTCATCACTACTCAATTTATCCTCTAATCTCTAATCACCCCTCATCATTCCAAATCATCTAACTTCCCGGACGGTCACCCATCCTCTTACTACTCCAGCCTAAGCACGCTTAACTTCCGGGTTCTATTCTCCCTCGTTTCCAAGACTGCACTTGTCGTTTTCCTGACAATAGTAAGATGTCAATTCTATTAACCCTCAGGAATTTAGCTTGAGCATGAAGTGACACATTTCACTGTTTGAGTTTGAAACTATTGTTTTAAAAAACAATAATTATTTAGTAACACTAATATTTCTGGAATAATTAGTTCGACCATTGTCTGACCACAGTTTGACCAGATTTGACCAAAATTCAAAAAAACTGAAATAATTATTTAGTAACACTAATATTCTAGAATAATTAGTTTGACCATTGTTTGACCACAGTTTGACCATAATTTGAAACTTTTTGAATTTTTTTGCCTCTCCAGATCTTAAAAGCCCCGTATCTTTTTTTCTGTTAGGTTTTTGAGGATTTTGAAAATGTTTAACAAAGTTCCCCCGTTAAATTCGGATGTAACTTTTCGAGTAGATGATTTTTCATATAAAAAACTTTTTCATCCGAGTTCGTATGCAAAAGTTATGCCCATTTTAAGAAATTCCAGAGAGATTTTGCAAATAAAGTCGAAATTCATATTTGTTAATTTTCCCAACAACTAGACCACATATCACATGGGAAACTTATTTTATTTTATTGTTTTGACATTTCCATTATTTTCTTTTGTTTTTTCTAAAACTAAAAAGGAGGTCCGGGGGGTAGAGTTTGATGGGCCCTTTAGTACCGGTTCGTGCCATGAACCGGTACTAATGCCTCAAAGCCCATTAGTACCGGTTGGTGGCACCAACCGGGACTAAAGGATAGTCCTTTAGTCCCGGTTGGTGCCACCAACCGGTACTAATGGGCATCGCACCCTTTAGTCCCGCTTCGTGGCACCAACCGGGACTAAAGGGCCCAGGTGAACCGGGACTAATGCCTTAGCCGCACGAACCGGGACCAATGCTCACATTAGTCCCGGTTCGTGACTGAACCGGGACTAATGTAAATATTGCCCTGTGACGAAAGCCCTGTTTTGTACTAGTGCTTCCACGCATCTATATACATGATTAGTTTTTTGATGATATTCCAATCCTTTGGATATCTTTTTACGGACTCCTCTCATGTCAAGTTTGGTCTACACAAACCTTTTTTGACATTATCAACACACTGCAATTGTGCGCTATGCAATAAAGCTTCTGCAAGCCTGCATTGTATATGATCAATCATCTCAGACCATACTGGACAAACTTTTTTTCAATCGGTGCTCCCAAACACTATCATGTATATCATCATTTTGGATTAGATCTTTTCTTGTGTGGTCACTTATCCATCTCAAAAACCTAGAAATGTGACCTGCCGGGTGTATTAACGTTATCCTCTTTTTATTAATTTCCACGGTTGAACGCTTCCGTTCCTTTGTGTAAGGTGTATTTGTTTTTTAAAAAGTCAAATGAGTGCATGTTTGACCAGGTTTTTAGAAAAATATATTAATATCTATAATACAAAATTTATATCATTTGATCCATCATGAAAAGTAGTTTCATATTTTATCTATTAGGTATTACAGATATTGTTATTTTATTCTATGATCTTGGTCAAGCATTTGAAGAATGGTTGACTTGCACAGAAATCAATACACCTTATATTCTGAAACGCATGGAGTATTTTTTTCCTGACAAAACCGAAGGATTCGCCGCTGACTATACGCTTCTACCAGCCATCATGTTGCCCACAGCATCTGATATACGCTGTCGACAGCCCGACATGCAGAATCACACGCCGAACTCGTGCTTCTTAGTTTCTTGTACATCAAAGAACTGATCCTCGTGATAGCCAGTGACAGCATTGTCCACGAGCTATCCATCAAGTTGGACTACACGAACCTTACCAGCTTTCAATCAATTGCCTGTTCGGACTCCAAAATATTGACGCGATCAGGAACATCTCGATTGTAAACCTCGTCCTGTGGTACCATGTCACCAACCATGATACTATAGCAAGTTACTAGCGAACCCCGTGCGGCACGCCGCGCCTGTTAAAAAGGGTATTGTATGTATTGGAATATCTTGCATGTACACTCTTTTCATCACATGGCAATTAAAGGAAAAAAGCTGCACTGTAACCATCCCACAAGGCAATTAAAGAGAAAAGTTTTGCATTCATAACTATCTTATGATGGCATACAACTTAGATGGAAAAAAGACACACTATTACATTCCGGAGAAGATTCTCTTATTGTGACTGAACATGACGTGCTGCAAGAAAACTAACATGACGGAAACTTGCACGGTGGGAAGACACACAAGATACCAAAAGAGTTCAAACGTGAGTACAAATGGCATTGGAGCTTAAAATCAAATCATCCTGGTATATACCCCCCCCCCCCCCCCCGCGCGCGCGCGAGGTTAGGACCAATAATGAAATGAACCAAGATATACACCATTGCGTAGACATCAAGCATGCATCATCCTTGTGACCAGATCGAACAACCTAGCTCTCATGTTTGGCCTCCTCCTAAGGTTGTTTCGTCTATAGTCCTAATACTTCCTTATATCAAGCATGCATGGAATAACTCATGAGCTTCTCAAGACCGAGTCCCAAATCAGCGACCTCTATATTTTGTTTTTCTTCTTCACCCAAAACAATCAGCCTTAGCTCGGGAAAATTTACAGAAGGAACAAAAATCCAGGTTGGGAGTCATATAGCGCTTTGTTATTAGCACTTTGTATCTCCGAAAAAATAGAAGATGTAACATAAGAACCTCATCTATCAGTCTTTAAACCGTAGAAAATTTACGTGAATGTGAAATTTAAAAGACATTCTCGTTTTGGATTGCCCATGCAGTTTGTAACTGTGATTATGGTAATTGACACAAAAGATCGGATATATTCAAGGATCTTAACTGAACGGAAGTACTTTAGTCGTGCTAAAGCTACAACTATGCTGCAGTATGTGGCTATGTGCTTGTGGCATTTTCGTAGATGCAATAGTGGTTATTATTACATCGCAAAATGGTATAATAACAAACACATCTTAGTTCTAAATCTGTATATCCCTTGTAAAGAATGAAAACCAGCTACCACCAAACGTCATTGAAGTTTGGTCATGTTTTTTTGAGCTCATCAACGCTGGGGTCATGCGACCACACATGCAACTCTGAAAAATTGTTCAGTCTGAATTCTGAACATAAGGTCTGGAGAGTGTCCATTTGTATACACTGATCATATTGAAAAGCAAAGGCTTGCCTAAAAGTGTCACTGCTTCTTGAGCACATACACTTAGCTTAGAGAGTAGTGCTAAGGAGCGATGGATCCTGTTGAAAAACAAAGAGTAGAGTAGGCTACCCTAAAATTGCAAGAGAATTTAGATGGAAACGTCGTACTTCGTTCAACGATCTCTCTTCAGTCAAAACTCAAAGCGCTGGGTGGGAGTCGGGTCCAGTACGGCAGGCCGGAGCTAAAGTGGTTGGACACCACGCGCACGAGTCTGAGCAGCTCGATGACCGGCGGGAACGTCAAACACACCGGGGCACCTTGTATTGGTTGATGGGGGGCCCCTGCGGGAGAAGGCCTAGTCCATCAGCTCCTCCAACGTGCCGGGCAGGACGACACGGGTCTCGTCCGGCTCTATGGACCCACCCGCCACCCTGCTCTGCCTGTAAACGGTATTCAGTGCCACCTCCATCTCCAAGCAGCGAGCATCGAGGGTCTCCTTGTCCACCATCGCGCTGGCGCCGGCTCCGCCCGTGGTCAGCGGCTCGCTGTAGATAACGTAGTGCCCGGGGATGCTCTTTGTGCACGCCTGGCTAGTGTACTCTGCCATAGACGCGTCTGTGGAACGCTCCTCGCGATTGCACTGCAAGGACATCCGTCCACAAAGCGAATATTGATGGAATGATGTATAAGAAGACATGGATGGCAGCACACAAAGAAAAGGCACCTCGAAGAATCGTTGCATCCTGGAAGAACAGGTGCACTGCTGCCACCATTATCCGCGTGCCTCCCTCCTACTTTTCTCCTCATGCGCAGCTCGACGTGCTTGTGGCGCCGTTGCAATACCGCCGCCGCCCTTACTCTTGTCCGCGAGCATCAGCATGTGGAATGTGTGTGTGTGTGGCTGGCGACGCGCTCACCCGACGACCCCGGACCTGGTGCGGGGCGCATGCATCCTACTGGACGACGTCGTAGTTATCGCCGACACCGTCGTAGGCTATGTTGAGTAAATAGGCAATTTCTTGATTAAATTAATTCACGAGTAAATCACTAGCATGGCATTGAGACAAATAAACGCATACTGATATCCAGTAAAATTAGCACATACTACGCTAATTGCAAAAAGATCTATGTATAACGCTAGCATGGCTAAAACAGAAAACAGTCGGAGCGGGATAAACGAGTTATACCCTCTAGTAGGCCATGCAGAGGCCGCGGCTTTGGTGGCAGCAGCGGCGTCCTCGGCGGCCTTCTTGTCAGCTTCAGCTTTCTCGGCGGCGGCACGTTCGGCGTCGGTGGACATGGTGATGATGAAGGCGACGTGGACGTAGAGGAAGTAGACGATCGGAAGTGAGCAGTCGCGTAATTGCTGCCTAAAAACCTATTCGCCCCTCACCCCGTACAGGAACCAGAAGGGCGTGGTTTCGGACACCTGCTCTCCCGTCGACCGTGTACGCGGCGGACGGGATGGAGTCACCGGCGGCAGCAGCAGCAAGAGAACGACGGTGGGCGTGCGCGTGGAGCAGATGTGATCTGTTTGTGGCGGCTAGGGTTAGGAGACACCACACACTTATATAGGCGCAGCCGCATGGAGAGACGTGGGCTTGACCCACGTCCGAGTCCATGACAGCCCACGATCCGACGTCTCAGATCGTGGCCCAGCTGTCAGAGAACTCTCCATTAGTGACTGGCAAAAATAAATGCGTAGGTGTGAGCTCGGCTCGGCTCAATCTCGCAACCCTCGCCGCGTCGCGTCGTGACGAGGCGTGGCGTGGCGAGGCGGGAGTAGGAGGAGGAGTGTGCGAGGGCCTCTTCTCTTCTCAAGCTCCAATAGCATGTAGAAGAGAAACCTTATAAGGAGGTCCAACTCCTCTTCCACTTCCGGGATGGGACTAAACTTCCCACTACACCTAGTGCCATATAACCCACATGGGCCCTTAGAGATTTTTCAGAAATTGCTATATGGGCCTAGAGCCCATCTCAAATTTCAGCAATCCCCCACCAGATCTCGAGGGCCCATTGTGTCCTCTATTTCAATTACTATTTCGATATACCAGTGTTTCAGTGAAGACCTGTTAAGGTTGAGCTTCATCTAGAATAAGTAGCTACACTTCTTCACAACTGAACAATGGACTATGCCTTGAATTGTCAGTTTGGCGTAAAGAAGTTTCACCACATGTCTTACTAGTACTGGGCTGCCGAAGGCTGACCCCTCGGGTGGAGCATATGAGTCACACTCCTGGCCTATTCATGAGCTTACTAGAGATCACCCCAATCTCATAGACTGTGACCAGCAGTCGGGCTCATATAGGTGTGTTCCTCCAAAGATCGCTTTGTAGGATAGCATCTTGCTTATATAAGCTTCGGAACACATTAAGACAGTAGTCATCCTACCATACAGTATCGAGAGTATTGCATCTCCAATGGAGTGGGTTAGTATAGTTACTCTCCTCAGTTCACCACTGGCTTGTTTTCTCAGGTCCTAATTCACGGGATCTCCGATCACATAGGTTGGGTTACTACCATGGCAACTCATGTGGGTCTCATACCCATCTCCCTCGATGCAATATCTATCACAACACGTGATAGCCCTTTCGTAAAGGTATCTGCCAGATTCTTAGCCGTATGGACATAGTCCAACGCTATCACTCCGGAGTTTCTTAATTTTCTGACAGCTTTTAATCTCATTCTTATGTGTTTGGTGGACTTCATGTTGTCCTTTGAACTCTTCACCTTGCTGATGACAGTCTGATAGTCACAGTTCATAAGGATAGCCGGAACCGGTTTATCAACCAATGGCAAGTCCATCAAAAGATCTCAAAGCCATCTCGCTTCAACACCAGATGTGTCTAATGCCGTTAATTCTGCTTCCATTGTCGATCTTGTTAAGATCGTTTTCTTGCAAGACTTCTAGGAAACAGCGCCACCTCCAAGAGTAAACATATACCCAGTTGTGGCCTTCATCTCATCAGCATCAGAGATCCAATTTGCATCACTATACCCTTCAAGTACCGACGGGTCTCCGGTATAGTGAAGTTCATAGTTCATAGTACCTTTCAGATAGCGCATAACTCATTCAACAGCATGCCAATGTACATCGCCCGGTTTGGAAACAAACCGGCTTAGTTTGCTCACAACAAACACGATGTCGGGCCTCGTTGCGCTCGCTAGGTACATCAGTGAACCAATGATTTGAGAGTATCTCAACTAATCTATAGCCGTGCCTTTGGACTTTCGAATCAACACACTAGGAACATATGGTGTTTGAGATGGTGTGCAATCCGAATATCCAAAACGACTCAACACCTTCTCAACATAGTGGCATTGCAGAAGTGTAATCCCACCCTCATTATATCTCAGTAGCTTGATGTTCAAGATAACATCAGCCACACCAAGGTCTTTCATCTCAAAGTTCTGAGACAAAAACGACTTGACCTCCTCAATGCCTTTGAGGTTGGTTCCGAATATCAGTATGTCATCAACATACAAGCACAGTATAACTCCTTCGCCCCCACCATGGCGATAGTATACACATTTGTCAGCCTCATTAACAACGAAACCAACAGATGTCAGAGTTGTATTAAACTTATCATGCCATTGCTTAGGTGCTTGCTTCAGGCCATATAAAGATTTCAGCAACCTACACACCTTTCTTTCCTGACCATCTATCACAAAGCCATCTGGCTGTTGCATGTAGACTTCCTCGTTTAGCTCTCCATTCAGAAAAGCCGTCTTAACATCCATCTGGTGGACGAGAAGACCATGCGAGGCTGCCAACGAGAGTAATACTCGAATGGTGGTCAGTCTAGCCACAGGTGAATAAGTGTCGAAGAAATCTTCCTCTTCTTTCTGGTCATAGCCCTTGGCCACAAGCCTAGCCTTGTACTTTTCAATCGTACCATCGGGCCTAAGCTTCTTCTTGAACACCCACTTACATCCTAATGGTTTGCAACCATAGGGACGCTCAGTGATCTCCCATGTCCCATTAGCCATGATGGAATCCATCTCGCTACGGACCGCATCCTTCCAGTAGTCAGCTTCTGGAGAGGCATACGCTTCTGAAATAGAAGTGGGAGTATCATCCACGAGGTACACGAAGAAATCATCACCAAAGGTCTTTGCAGTCCTTTGTCTCTTGCCCCTACCAAGGGTTTCCTCGTCATCCTCCTCAGGATTTTCATCATGTGTTTGTTCATAATATTCCATAGGGATGGCAGGTTCAGGAGTCGCCTCAGATTCCTGTCTAGAAGTTCTTTGCATATCTCTCATAGGAAAAATATCCTCGAAGAATGTAGCATCCTTAGACTCCATAATTGTACCGACCTTCTGGTCAGGTACCTCAGATTTCACTACTAGAAATCTATAGCCAATGCTGTTCTTAGCGTAGCCCAAATTAACGCAGTCCACAGTCTTGGGTCCAAGCTTACGCTTTTTGGGGATCGGCACATTGACTTTCGCCAGACAGCCCCAAGTGCGCAAGTACGAGAGTGTTGTCCTTCTCTTTGCCCATTTCTCATATGGAGTGATCTCATTATCCTTTGTCGGAACTTTATTCAGGACATGACATGCCGTCAATATAGCCTCCCCCCACCATGCCTTGGATAAACATGATCTATCTAACATGGCGTTAACCAAATCAGTTAAAGTACGGTTTTTCTGCTCGGCAACCCCGTTTGACTGGGGTGAATAGGGAGGCGTCCTCTCATGAATAATGCCGTGTTCCGCACAGAAAGAATAAAACTCACTCGAGAAGTACTCTCCACCACGATCTGACCGGACTCGTTTAATTTTCTTTTCAAGTTGATTCTCAACTTCTTCCTTATAGATTTTAAAGTAGTGTAGAGCCTCATCTTTAGTATTTAATAGATACACATAGCAATATCTACTGGAATCATCTATCAATGTCATGAAGTATTTCTTTCCACCTTTAGTCAACACACCATTCATCTCACAAAGATCAGAATGTATGAGTTCTAATGGTGCCAAGTGTCTCTCCTCCGCGGCCTTGTGAGGTTTGCGAGGTTGCTTAGCTTGCACACATGAAAGGCACTTAGAACCTTTGGCTAAAGTAAAACTCGGGATTAAATCCAACTTGGCTAGCCGCGTCATAGCACCGAAACTAATGTGACAAAGACATGAATGCCAAACTTCAGATTCATTAACATTCGAATGAACATGGTTCACGACTTTATTACAAAAATCTGCGAGGGAAAGGCAGAACATCCCTCCGCTCTCATAACCTTTTCCAACAAAGAGTCCATATTTCATAACAACTAATTTATTAGACTCGAAAACCAACTTAAACCCTTCTCTACATAGAAGGGAGCCACTAACGAGGTTCTTCTTGATGGCGGGGACATGATGCACGTTCTTCAGCTGCACGATCCTTCCCGAAGTAAACTTCAAATCGCTTCAGATCGACCATGCCAACACCATGAACAGAAGCACTCGCGCCATTCCCCATCTGTCGTGGAATTGTCACGGCAGATGTCCTCAATCTAGGACTTAGTCGTGGAGCCATCGCAGCTAGGAAGCTTGAAGGGGTTAAACGGGACAAGGAATACGAGGGTTATACTGGTTCGGCCCCTTACGGTGAAGGTAAAAGCCTACGTCCAGTTGAGGTGGTATTGATTAGGGTTTCGATGACCAGGGAGCTTAACTGCTATGCCTGGCTCTCGACGAGATCTTTCCTGCCCCTAAACCGCCGCCGGGTCGTCCCTTTATATAGAGAGGCTGACGCCCAGCGGCTATCAGAGTCCCGGCCGGCTCATAAGAGTGTCCGGCTCGGACTCTCAACTATTCTTGCCTTACACTACAAGTTCTATCACAATGGCGGTTGTAACTACGGGCCTTAAGCCATATCCGGGTCTTAAGCCCATCTTCGGCCCGCCGTCTTCAGGCTTGGCACCGGGCTTCAGACGATGACCATTATGAGTAACCCGGCCCCTCCTGGCGGGTGACTCTAAGGTTTATATCCTCAACATTAGGCCCCAGATTGATTTGAGCCGGCTCATGTCAATCTTCAATCCTTTCGACAGAAAATCTCCGGCTTACAACTGTGTGAAGGCCATCACCCGGCGTGACGTCATCTTCTGGATTCCGGGTAATCCGCCGTGACGTCATCTTCCATTAAGTCCATTTTTTACTCCACCATATCCGCAACGGATCTTATCTTTACTGCCATCCCGAAAATCGAGGCGTTTTTATGGTGAGATAACCGCGCCGTGGCCTCCTCGTTTCTCGCGCCCACTTATGAGCCTCACCTTATAAATAGCCCGGCCCGTTGAGCCTCCAGCCACTCGTCTTCCTCCTCTCGCCACTGTTCTCCCGCTCGAGCTCCATCGCCGCCGCCGCCGCGGGTCTCCTCGTCCTCACCAACTCCGGCCGCTGCATCAACCTGTTGTGTCCAGAGAAAACGGCGGCGACCTCCGCGACTCACCAGCACCCGTAAGCCATTGCCACTCCATAGAATAGATCCACATTAGGTTCTTGCTGGTCTTCCCGTGTTCTTCACCGTTCTTCGCGAGTTCTCGGTAGATTTGATTTTTACCACCTTTCTTGATCTTAGACTGTATAGAACTGCTGCGGTAGTTGTTTCACGCCCGTTTCCAATGTACATAGATCTCCTTTTACTGCATAGAGGCTCCGTTCGAACCCGCAAACTTCTTCTGCGTCTGTTTTAGGTCTAGAAACTTTCCTCTTTAGTCGACCATATTGATCCAAATTAGTTACTGCGATGTGTGAAACCTGTTTTCACCACACTTAGTAAAAAATTGTACCTGCTGAGTCATGGCGGCTTACATTTCCGGCTTAAAGAAGCCACGCGCCGTAAAACCTTCCGACTCAAAAGAAGCCACGCGCCGTAAAATTTTCCGGCTCATTTACGACAAAGCTGTAGACAATTGAATTACTCTCAATACCTCCAGCGGCTTAGATAACCCGATGCACTTAGCTATATGTCATTAGGCCCCTCCATAAGCCGCCACTTTAAACATTGAACTGTAAATTTCCTCCGGCTTATAATTAAACCGGACATTTCCTTTTATCATAGGCTTCCGACTTTCACCATGCCTCCCAAAGCTCCCAAAGCACCCATCACATGCAATTGGATGAGGTCCAACGTCACCGACGAGACCTTAGCGGATTTTGTGAAGTCGGGTTACCTGCCCAAGAAGGACGTCATGTCCTACCGTGCCCCCGACCCATCAGAGGAGAGACCACAGCCAAGGGACGGGGAGGTGGTAATTTTTGCTGATCACATGAGCCGGGGCTTCGCACCGCCCGGCTCAAAGTTCTTTAGAGATGTGCTGAATTTCTTTGATCTGCGGCCACAAGACATAGGACCCAATTCCGTGTCAAACATATGCAACTTCCAAGTATTCTGCGAAGTCTACCTTGGAGAGGAGCCCAGCCTTCTGCTCTTTAGAGAGCTATTCTATTTGAACCGCCAGAATGAGTGCGCCAACGGACCAAGCCTGGAACTTGGTGGAATCTCTATTCAACGCCGGAGAGACTGCCTTTTTCCTTACGCCGAGCCGCCAAGCCACCCAAAGGACTGGAACCAGACGTGGTTCTATTGCCAGGACACTTCGCCGGCTGACGAGAGCCCACTGCCCGGCTTTCGTCCCTCGCGTCTGGAACCAACTCACCCTCTGTCAGACAAGCTATCTCAGGCGGAGCGCCAACCTCTGATCCCCACCATCAACAAAATCAAGGCTCTCCTGGGAAATGGCCTCAATGGCATTGATCTGGTCCGGGTCTGGATCTCGTGGCGGGTGATCCCGTTGAGCCGCCGCCCCGGCTTAATGTGTGATTACACGGGCCGGAAGGATGACCCCCTGCGACACAGCCGCAACGATCTTCCCGAAGACGTTGCCGAAGACATGACCAAGGCCCTCTTGAATGAGAGCTTGGCAGACTGCGGGAGGACCGGCTTAAGCCCCTTCTGCAAGACCAACCCGGCCCCAGCGGTAAGCCGCTGATCTGAACATCTTATTTTCTCCTTTAGATAATTTTCATCTGAACCTTAAGAAATCGTCATTGTATTTTTCAGGCTGATGATAAATTCTGGAAGGTCAAGTATGACCATGAGGCGGCCAAGAAGGCCAGGAAGGCTAAGAAAGCCGCCAAGAGAGCCGCTCCCCGCAAGAAGGGAAGCAGGCCTACTGCCTCAGAGCTGCTTCAACTGAGTGACAGCTCCGAGTCAGAGGTAACCCCTGAACCTGTAAGCTCTTGTTGTATTTCTTGTTTATTTCTGTCCACCTTATCAATACTGTTTCATCAACAGGATGACACCGGAGCAAGTAACCCGGTGATTGAAGAGGTAATGACACTTTCCTCCGACTCGGAGCCCTTGCCAAGGCTGAAAGTCCGAAGAGTAACCCGGAAAGTAAGATTTTCACATCCTTTAGCTTATCAAGATCCTCAATTTCTTTTGAAGCAACAGATTCATGAGAGCCGGCGACACACCCGGACCAACAAGGATGCTGATCTCTCCTCCGGTTTACCTGAGGCGTCAAGGAAGCGCCGAACCGAGGTTATATCCAACTTATATCCTTTTCATCCTTTGGCGGGTGTTATACGTCAACCGCTCAATTCTTCCGATTCAAATTATCAGGAAACTTCACCCTCCTCTGGCGACTCTATGCAATCGAACCTTCCGGCTTTCAAGACCGTACCCGGGTAATGATGATCCTCTCTTGTTGTGCTTATCTTTACTCATACTTTTTTGTACTAATCTTGTGTCCTTTCAGTGCTCAAGCAAAGCTTAGTAAAAGAGCAAAGAAGAATAAGCCGGTGGAAGAGTCGGTCGTGACTGAACCGGAGGTTGCCGCTCAAGAGCCGCCAGCTGCCTCTGCTCCTGAAGCCACCGCTCCAACCGACAAGCCAATCGCCGAGACTTCTGCTAATCCGGAGACCTCCAGCCCGGCTCAGCCGGCCGATGACCCGGACGTGGTAATCACCCGGACGGAGTTTGTTGAGCCGGGGAGACCTACTGCGCTGGCCAAGTGCTCCGCCAAGGAAGAGTTGCTAGAGCGCCGCCGGGCCAATCTGGACCTCACCAACTATGCTAACTTGAGCATCGGAGAGATCGTCTCCGGCTATGTCAGTCAGGTGCACAAGAGCCGGGATTTGGAGATCGACATGGTGAATCAGATATAGCACAAGTCTGAGGTACCACTCTATTGCTTACCGCATAGTTATCTTTGCCATACTCTAGCCCCCAAGTCTACTACTTATGATAGAATATGTTGTAGACTTAAGTTCCGGCTTACTTCCATGAACCGGTAATTTGTAGATAGAAACTTTCGACATGCATTAGCCCCCAAGTGCCAAGTGTCTTTGCTTGGAAAGTGCTTGGGACTTTTAAAATCGCATAATAATTGTTCATACTATAATCCGGAACTTGTACAGGCTGCTTGCAAGAAGTTCGAGGCTGACATCTCTGATCTGAAGAACCGCCTGAAGACTCAGGAGACTGAGACCCGGAAGGCCAACGCCAAATTTGAGTCCAGTATTGCTGCTCAAGAGAAGCTGAAGAAGAACTTTGAAGCTGAAAGGAAGACTTGGGCCGAAGAGAAGGCTATTCTGGTGAGCCGGGCCAAATAGGCGGAGAAGGCTCTGACGGAGAGAACCGCCGAACTCTCCGGCTTAAAGCGCCACGTGTCACAGATGGTCGCCGCAATCTTCGGTAAGTCATTCCACCGGCTTTCGTCAAGTTTATAATCTTTATGTCTCGTAACTCCCATCATTACCAGCGGCTTATCTTACTTTGTTAAACAGGTCCAAGAAGCGCCAACCTCAACCAAAATGTGCTGACCAAGTTGAAGGCCGTGTACACTTTGGTGGAGCAACTCTACACCGGGTCACAGCGCGCCCTAGCCGTGGTGGCCCTATCGAATGAGGTGCCGACTCACCTGGTGGAAGTTCTTCGCCGGCTTGCCGTTCTTCCTCAGCGTGTTCAAGAGCTGCGACAGGCTTCTGCAAGAGCCGGAGCCATAGCTGCTCTGAGCCGGGCCAAGGCTTTCCTTCCAGAGCTAGACCCGGCGGACATTGCACTTGGCTACCCCAGCCTGAAGGAAGACGACACTCTTTTCGACCAGAAGGACTTTGCTGCCTGTGTGAAGATCGTGCGCCCGGTGGCCACCCTGATTGGGAATGACACTGATCTGACAAAGTACCAGCCGGGCTACGATGCAGAGAATCAGAGGATCCCTACTCCGCGTTACGAAGCCGTCAGCTTGGTCCCGCCGACTCGTAAGCACACTTTTGCCCCAGACATTAACCCGGCCGGGTTAATTGACGAGGAGGCTCAATTCGAAGCTTTGAGCGGCATTGACTGGAAATCGTCAACCTTCCACGTCATGGGAACAGCCGGAGGAGCGGAGAGGGATGAGCCGGAAGCTTCGACCCGGCAGGCATCTTGACTTTTTAAGGCGGCTTGTTTAAACAATGCTTCACCCTTTTGGACTCGGGGAGTCTTGTAATAGAATAGGACCAACATTTAAACTTTGTCATGCCATCGTGCACATGCGGAATGCTTAATTCCATTGAAATTGCTGCCTTATGTTCCTCTGGGTCATAATTGATCATTCATCGTCCTTAAGCTCCAATAGTTGTCTTTAACTATCCTGCATAGAAGAATAAATCACAAGTCTCTAGGCGGCTTACCGCACTGAGAATCATAGTCTGACCCATATAACCCGGAATATAAATCTAAGTTGAGAGACTGGTCCTCCATTATGTCCTTGATATAACCGTAATAACACACTTACAGGCCTTCAAGTACACTTCCGGTTTATATAATCCGGATAATAAGGTTGGTACCTCAACTCCGGTTTACCAGTCTTGATAATGCTGATTGTGTGATTATCACTGTGAATCAAAGTTAAGCCGGCAGAGTGAGAACCGCTGTGCATACTATTGAAACAATCAGAAGAACTTGTTGTAAATCAGAAAATCAAAACTCAGGGGCTTCCGGTTCGAATACGACCAGAGACCCGTCCCAAAGGGGTTAAGCTAAGATTCGAATGCGATCATATAGCCCCCAGTGGGTTTGGCGATGCCGATCAAGAGGGTAACGACAGCTATGTTCTCTTTGGTTCGAATATGACCCATGTTTGAACAGGAAGCCCCCAAATGACCTTAAAAGTTGTTTAATGACGCTAATTCGAATACGATCTATGTCGGTTCCCAAAGGGGGTTGAGCTATGATTCAAATATGATCAAAGAAAACTCCCCAATGAGCTCGGCACTTTGCCAATCAAATGGGTATCGACAGCTATGTTCTCTTTGGTGCGAATACGACCTATGTTTGAATAGGAAGCCCCCAAGTGATTATACTGCGTACGGCTAGATTCGAATGCGGCCATAAGCCGGATCCTCCTTCAAGTTATCATGTGATCTTGTAATGGAAACAACACGTTCACCTTTGGAGGAGAAAAATGACAGAGGTCATGCTTTATTGCTTATCATAATATATACATGGATTATAGAAATATGTACATCATGAGAGCCGGCGGCTCAAGTGTAATAAGGCCGAAGCTGAGCTACGTTCCACGGCCGACGGGTCTCTTCCTCCGACTTACGTGAATCTTTATGCTCTCGAACGTCGATAAGGTAGTATGACCCGTTGTACAAGTTCTTGCTGACCACAAAGGGCCCTTCCCAAGGCGGGGATAACTTGTGTGCATCTGTTTGATCTTGGATGAGACGGAGCACTAGATCACCTTCCTGGAAGACCCGGGACTTAACCCGACGACTGTGATAACGGCGCAGGTCTTGTTGGTAAATTGCTGAGCGAGCTGCTGCCACATCACGCTGTTCGTCCAACAAGTCAAGAGCATCCTGGCGCACCCGTTCATTATCCGCCTCAACATAAGCCGCCACTCGAGGCGAGTCATGACGGATGTCACTGGGGAGGACTGCTTCCGCTCCATAAACCATGAAGAAAGGCGTGAAACCCGTAGACCTGTTAGGAGTAGTATTGATGCTCCATAACACAGAGGGTAACTCCTCCACCCAACAACCCGGCGTCCGTTGCAAAGGGACCAAAAGCCGGGGCTTGATGCCTTTCAGAATCTCTTGATTAGCTCTCTCAGCTTGACCATTGGATTGAGGGTGAGCCACTGATGAAACATCAAGTCGAATATGCTCTCGTTGGCAAAACTCCTCCATGGCACCTTTGGACAGATTGGTACCATTGTCAGTTATGATGCTGTGTGGAAAACCAAAGCGAAAGATCACCCTTTTCATGAACTGAACCGCCGTGGCTGCATCACACTTGCTAACTGGTTCTGCTTCAACCCACTTTGTGAACTTGTCAACTGCCACCAAAAGGTGGGTCTTCTTATCCTTGGACCTTTTAAAAGGCCCAACCATGTCAAGCCCCCATACTGCAAATGGCCAAGTGATTGGTATCATCCTCAGCTCTTGAGCCGGCACATGAGCCCGTCGCGAGAACCTCTGGCAACCATCACATTTACTGACCAAGTCCTCCGCATCAGTATGAGCCGTCAGCCAATAAAAACCATGACGAAAAGACTTGGCCACAAGGGATTTTGAGCCGGCATGATGGCCACAATCCCCTTCATGAATCTCACGCAAGACCTCTTGACCTTCCTCAGGGGAGACACAACGCTGGAACGCTCCCGTAACACTGCGGCGATGCAGCTCACCATTGATAACAACCATTGACTTAGACCGCCGGGTTATTTGTCTGGCCAAAGTTTCATCCTCAGGCAAATCTCCCCGGGTCATGTAAGCCAGATAGGGCACTGTCCAGTCCGGGATGATGTGGAGAGCCGCCACCAATTGTGCCTTCGGGTCAGGGACAGCCAAGTCTTCTTCTGTAGGCAACTTAACAGAAGGGCTATGCAAGACGTCCAGGAAAATATTAGGCGGCACCGGTTTTCGCTGAGAGCCCAGCCGGCTTAAAGCATCAGCCGCCTCATTCTTCCTGCGGTCGATGTGCTCTACTTGGTAACCCTGAAAGTGCCCAGCAATGGCATCAACTTCACGGCGATAAGCCGCCATGAGAGGGTCTTTGGAGTCCCACATGCCTGATACTTGTTGAGCCACCAAGTCTGAGTCGCCGAAGCACCTTACCCGGCTCAAGCTCATCTCCTTAGCCATCCGAAGACCATGGAGCAAGGCATCATACTCAGCCGCATTGTTAGTGCAAGGAAACATCAACCGTATCACATAATGAAACTTGTCACCTTTAGGGGAAGCCAATACAACTCCAGCCCCCGAGCCCTCCAATTGCCTGGACCCATCGAAGTGAATGGTCCAATATGTGTTATCCGGCTTTTCTTCGGGCACTTGTAGCTCTGTCCAATCGTTGATGAAATCCACAAAAGCTTGAGATTTAACCGCCGTGCGTGGCACGTATTTTAGACCATGACGCCCAAGCTCTATAGCCCACTTAGCCACTCTCCCTGTAGCTTCTCTGTTTTGGATGATATCTCCAAGGGGAGCAGAACTAACCACAGTGATAGGGTGACCCTAGAAGTAATGCTTAAGCTTCCGGCTTGCCATGAACACACCATAAACAAGCTTCTGCCAATGTGGATACCGCTGTTTGGACTCGATGAGCACTTCACTGACGTAATAAACCGGCCGCTGAACCGGATGCTCCTTGCGCTCTACCACTACAGCCACACTGACGGCCCGGGTGTTAGCAGCTACATACAGCAATAAAGGCTCCTTGTCAACCGGAGCAGCAAGGACTGGGGGCTCTGCCAGCTGTCTCTTCAAATCTTCAAAAGCAGTATTAGCAGCATTATTCCAAACAAAGTCATCAGTTTTCTTCATCAACTGGTATAATGGCATGGCCTTCTCACCCAAACGGCTTATAAAACGGCTTAAAGCAGCAATACGACCCGCCAGGCGCTGGACGTCGTTTATGCACGCCGGCTTAGCCAGAGAGGTGATTGCCTTGATCTTCTCCGGGTTAGCTTCAATACCTCTGTTAGAAACCAAGAAACCCAAGAGCTTGCCTGCAGGAACACCAAAAACACACTTGGCCGGGTTAAGCATCATCTTGTAGACCCGGAGATTATCAAAGGTTTCCCTTAGATCATCTATCAAGGTTTTCTCTTCCCTGGACTAACCACAATATCATCAACATAAGCATGAACATTGCGCCCAATCTGGTTATGAAGACAGTTCTGCACGCAACGCTGATAAGTCGCCTGTGCACTCTTGAGCCCAAAAGGCATAGATACATAGCAGAAGGCTCCAAAGGGAGTGATGAACGCCGTCTTCTCCTGGTCCTTAACTGCCATTTTAATCTGATGGTATCCAGAATAAGCATCCAAGAAACTTAAGCACTCGCAACCCGCCGTAGCATCAATGATTTGATCAATACGGGGAAGAGCAAAAGGATCAGCCGGACATGCCTTGTTTAAGTCCGTGTAGTCCACACACATCCACCAGCTGCCATTCTTCTTGAGCACGAGCACCGGGTTAGCTAACCACTCTGGGTGAAAGACTTCAACAATAAACCCGGCCGCCAAGAGTCGGGCCACCTCTTCACCAATGGCTTTCCGCCTCTCTTCATTAAACCGCCGAAGGAATTGCCTGACCGGCTTAAATTTCGGATCAACATTGAGAGTGTGCTCAGCGAGTTCTCTAGGTACACCTGGCATGTCAGAAGGTTTCCATGCAAAAATGTCCCTATTCTCACGGATGAACTCGATGAGCGCTCTTTCCTATTTTGGATCCAGATGGGCACTGATGCTAAACTGCTGAGATGAATCACCTGGAACGAAATCAACAAGTTTAGTCTCATCAGCCGACTTAAATTTCATTGCCGGCTCCTGCTCCATAGTCGGCTTTTTCAAAGAGGTCATATCTGTCGGGTCAACATTGTCCTTGTAAAATTTCAACTCCTCTGTTGCGCAAACAGATTCTGCATAAGCTGCATCGCCTTCCTCACACTCCAAGGCCACCTTTCGACTGCCGTGAACCGTAATGGTCCCATTATGACCCGGCATCTTGAGCTGTAAATACACGTAACACGGCCGTGCCATGAACTTGGCGTAAGCCGGCCGCCCAAATATGGCATGGTACGGACTTCTTATCTTGACCACCTCAAAGGTCAATTTTTCCACCATGTAGTTGTACTCATCTCCAAAGGCCACTTCCAACTCGATCTTTCCAACTGGATAAGCCGACTTACCAGGCACCACACCATGGAAAATAGTGTTTGACTGGCTGAGGTTCTTATCAATCAACCCCATACGACGGAAAGTCTCATAATAGAGGATGTTGATACTGCTGCCTCCATCCATGAGCACCTTAGTGAACTTATATCCTCCCACCTGAGGAGCCACCACCAAGGCCAAGTGACCCGGATTATCAACCCGGGGAGGGTGATCCTCCCTGCTCCACACAATAGGCTGCTCAGACCATCTTAAATAGCGTGGAACCGCCGGCTCAACAGCATTCACAGCCCTCTTATGAAGCTTCTGATCTCGCTTACACAGATTGGTGGTAAATACATGATACTGTCCACCGTTAAGCTGCTTTGGATTGGTCTGATAACCCCCCTGCTGCTGTTGATGACCCTGGCCAGACTGCTGATTAAAGCCCCCTTGACCGTTCTGAGGATGAGAATTTGAGCCGCCGCCCGGGCCATGAAAACTGCCAGCGCCTCAGCCGTCGCCCGGGCCATGGTTGCCATTGAGGGCATTGGAATTCCTAAAGGCTTTCATGATTGCACAATCCTTCCACAAATGAGTGGCTGGCTTCTCCCTAGAGCCATGCCTTGGACAAGGCTCATTCAACAGCTGCTCCAGCGTCGGGCCTGACCCACCGGCTCGGGGAGGTGGCCTCCCCTTGCGTCGCTGGTTATTACCCTGTGAGCTGGTGTTGGCCACGAACTCTAGGCTGCCGTCGGCCTTACGCTTGCCACCCCCTTGGTTCCCCGGGTTATGCTGAGGACCCTTGCCATTGCCGTTCTTCTTTCCCTTCCCTGTCCTTTCATCATCTGAAGCGGGGTCCTTGGTACTATCAGAGTCGGCATACCTGACGAGAGCCGCCATCAGCGTACCCATATCATTGCAGTCGCGCTTAAGCCGCCCGAGTTTCATCTTCAAAGGCAGGAAACGACAATTCTGTTCCAACATTAAGACTGCAGAGCCGGCATCCATCTTATCAGATGAATGTATTATCTCTTTGACCCGGCGAACCCAATGGGTCGTAGATTCACCCTCCTGCTGTTTACAGTTAGTCAAATCCACAATTGACATAGACTGCCTACAGGTATCTTTGAAGTTTTGGATGAACCAGGCCTTCAGCTCAGCCCAAGACCCGATGGAATTTGGTGGTAGCCCTTTCAACCAAGTGCGGGCAGTCCCATCTAACATCATGGTGAAGTACTTGGCCATCGCTGCTTCACTGACCTCCAGCAATTCCATGGCCATCTCGTAACTCTCGATCCAGGCTCCGGGTTGTAAGTCAGCCGTGTAATTAGGCACCTTCCTAGGCCCTTTGAAGTCCTCGGGTAGTCGTTCATTACGGAGAGCCAGCACTAGACAAGGGACACCTCCAGTCCTTGTAGGGATACCCACATCGACGGAAGTCGTCGGATAAGCCGGGGGTGTCTGGTAAGCCGTCAACTGAGGCACCTGCTTCGCCTCTTGCTGCGCTCTGTCTTGGTCTGTTGCGTGAAGGGCTCCATTATGAGCCGGGCCATGGCTAGGGGGCGGGTCATGGCGTCGGACATTACTTGAGCCGGTCGCGGAGACCATGTGTCTGCTATAACTCGGGCTCCGGCCTGGACGTGGGGTTGAGTGGATCCTGTTCCGGCTGTAAGAGTACGCCTCTTGCTGCGCCAGCGCTGTCTGAAGGAGTTTTCTGACCCGGCGGGTTTCAACAGCCGTTGGAGAGTCGCCGTCGATTGGGAGAGCCGCCAGCCGTGCTGCTGCCGCGATCATGTTCTCCAGCGGGTTAGCATCAGGCAAGTTGCCAGGGCAAGGCCCTTGCCGGGGCCGCGGAGCCTGCCCCGGCAAGGGCCTTGCCGGGGGAGTCCACCTCGCCCTCTCGCTCTTTGGTATCTTTGGTCTTGGCGTTGCCTTGGCCATCTTGTGCTCCGGCTTCTCTCCGGCCCCTCTCCTCTGCCCTGCTTAGTGTAGCCATGGCGCGTGGCTCCGACTGCCCGTGCACAAGTAAAGTGGTACAAAGGTGTGCCCCTATTTTTGTACACCGACACCATGGTGTTGTTTGGTTGTTATTTTTCTATATACTAGAGGTAAAATGGTCATTTAATAACCTCTAGGGAGGGGCTAGGGACTTTTTAGTCACTGGAAACAAACAGAGAGGGACTTTTTAGGGACTAGAGAGTTTTTAGTTGGGACTAGAAAAAGTCTTAGGACTTATGAATTAAACAGGGCCATATTCTTTGTGCTTAGGTGCTTGTCTACCTTTCTACTTTCTACTAGTTTTCGGTTTGCATACGTGTCGCCGCTGGACCAATTGGTGTTGCTTCATCAGGCCCGTCTTCCCCTCAAAAACAGCGGTGCCACTTCGACCACCCATCTGGACGTGCCTGTTGTGTTCCGTCGCTATCTAGAAACCTGAGTGCATATATTTTGCTTGGGCAATCAGGAGTTTGCTTCGCTAGATATTGTTGTTTTATGCCTTGTTGGTGAACAATAAGAATGGGAAACGTTCCTTCAAAAAAAAAAAGAATGGGAAACGTTTGTGGCCGGCAGACCGGCCGAAGCTTGGGCCGTTCATGCGCGACACGTACGATACAAGTAGATCGAACGCTCCCAACTCGCCCCCACATCGTCAAGCGACGTGTCTTGTGGGGCCAGCGCACCGCCCTTTTCCTTATCTCTCCATGAGTGTCTTCCTCCTCAACTTGTTACCTCTATTTCCCTCCTTTTTCTTTGCCATGGCTAGTGACTGCAGCTTCACGCCCTGCTCGGCTCTCAGCCTCGTTCTCCATCGTTGCCGGCGAGCCCCTCTCCCATCCCATCCTTCTCCTTAATTCACATCCCCGCTAACTCCCTGCATGGTCGCCTGCAACCCTTGTGGATTCCATGAGCCGTGGTGAAGCGATTTTTACTGCACAGGCGCCCAAAAATGCTACAACCATTGGCCAAAAGTGCTACAATGGCCGACGGCGAGGTCCCGGCGACGGGCAAGATGCTACAACGGGCGATGCGATTTGATACAACCAGCGGGTTAGCATAATGACCCGGTGGTATTGCCAAATACTGAGGTGGGGCAGGGTTCACTCGGGGAGGCCCCATCACTTGTGGCTGAACAGGGGTCCCGGACCCGGGCACCATGACCCCCGGCGGGTTACTAGACCCTGCACCTGGCGTGTTGAAGAGGTTTCGAGGATCGTAGACCGGAGGGAGTCGAGATTGGGCCTTTTGATGCCTCCTTCTCATGACCTCATTGGACGCGTTCTGATCCATCGTGAGTCGGAAGGACTGTGCCTGAATCAGCTGAGTCTGGGTGTCGAGAGCCGCCCTCTCCGCAGCCATCCTGATTCCTTCCGCTGCCAGATCATCTTTGGCTTTCACTAGATCTAACTTTAACTGCGCCACCTCCACGTCATGCTGAGCTTGGTCCGCCGGGTCAACCGTGGCGGTCAACAGGGCCGTCATCTTGTCCGTGAGATCCATCAGCACCTGAGCCGGCGAAGGTACCGGATTTCCTGACCCGGCGGCAGGGTTTTGAACAGGCTGTGCACCGGCCATGAAGATTCCAACCCGGCTCGGCGGCTCAAAAGGGTCCGGAATACTGTCACCGTCGGAACCACCCATGAGCCTGCCGTCTTGAAGTTGATACAATGAGTTTGACTCATCTGCGGACGACTCGCCGTCAGAGCCGGCGGCCGTCTCATCACCAGATGCAGATCCATCAGAGAGCCCTCCATGGACACATCCCACAAAATCATGCTTCAGGACAGGCAGGGCCCGGGTGGGTCGTGCGCGCTGAGCCGTCTCGATGAGATCGGCGCAGAGATCCGGCTCAGGGCCCGGCTCACCAATCTTGCCAATGAAGACATGAATTCCGCCGAAGGGGACCCAGTACCCGTACTCAATTGAGCCGGCGTCGGGGCCCCAGCTTGCATCGTCGATGTAGAGCTTGCCGTGACGACTCTTAGTCATCCGGCCCACAGCGTATCCCTTGAGCCCTTCGAAGTTGCCCTTCAAGAACTCAAATCCACCGTGCGCTGGCCCCACGGTGGGCGCCAACTGTCGTGGAATTGTCACGGCAGATGTCCTCAAGCTAGGACTTAGTCGTGGAGCCATCGCAGCTAGGAAGCTTGAAGGGGTTAAACGGGACAAGGAACACGAGGGTTATACTGGTTCGGCCCGTTACGGTGAAGGTAAAAGCCTACGTCCAGTTGAGGTGGTATTGATTAGGGTTTCGATGACCAGGGAGCTTAACTGCTATGCCTGGCTCTCGACGAGATCTTTCCCGCCCCTAAACCGCCGCCGGGTCGTCCCTTTATATAGAGAGGCTGACGCCCAGCGGCTATCAGAGTCCCGGCCGGCTCATAAGAGTGTCCGGCTCGGACTCTCAACTATTCTTGCTTTACACTACAAGTTCTATCACAATGGCGGTTGTAACTACGGGCCTTAAGCCATATCCGGGTCTTAAGCCCATCTTCGGCCCGCCGTCTTCAGGCTTGGCACCGGGCTTCAGACGATGACCATTATGAGTAACCCGGCCCCTCCTGGCGGGTGACTCTAAGGTTTATATCCTCAACACCATCAATACGGACCCGTGGCCTATGACCTGGTAAGAAATGAACAATGACATGTCAGCACACACATGTACACCTGCACCTGTGTCCACCCACCAATCGGTGGGTTGAAACACTGAAAAAACAGTAAATAAATTACCGTACCCAGGTGCACCATTCTCATTATTGTCCACAATCATGTTGACGGACTTGGAGTCCTGTCCTGACTTCTTGTACTTGTTTGGGCACTTGTTGGCCCAATGTTCAACCGAACCACAAGTAAAGCAGCCCTCGTCCTTCTTGTTCTTCTTGAAGGTCTTCTTATCCTTCTTTTTAAAGTCGGTATTGTGTTGGACACTGTTCTTTCCCTTGGGCTTGTGGGAGTTGAAGTTCTTCTGGTTCACCATGTTGGCGACAGAAGTCCCTTCGGCCCCTTTTCCGTGCGAGTCCTTTGCCCTTGAATTCTGCTCAACACTCAGATGGCCAATGACATCCTCCACAGAGAATTCACGCCTCTGATGTTTTAGAGTGGTGGCAAAGTTCCTCCAGGAATTAGGGAGCTTAGCGATTATGCAGCCCGCGACAAACTTGCCCGGTAACTCGCACTTAAGAAGTTCAAGCTCCTTAACAATGCATATTATCTCATGAGCCTGCTCCAATACAGGACGGTTTTCAACCATCTTGTGATCGTGGAACTGCTCTATAATATATATCTCGCTCCCGGCATCGGCTGCCCCGAACTTAGATTCGAGCGCCTCCCACAAGTCCTTGGCGACATGCACATGTAAATATGCGTCGACCAGTTTATCTCCGATCACGCTAAGAACTGCTCCGAGAAACACAACGGTAGCCTCCTTGAACGCCTTCTCCTGTTCAGGAGCAATTGTTCCCGTGGAGACACCGGTGACCCAGAACACGTTCATAGCTGTGAGCCATAACATGGTCTTAGTCTGCCAACGCTTAAAGTATGTACCGGTAAACTTATCCGGTTTCAGTGCAGCGGCAAAGCCACTTGCCGAAAATTCCTACACATAATAGGTTTTTGGATTGTTGAGTAAATAGACAATTTCTTGAGTAAATTAATCCACGAGTAAATCACTAGCATGGCATTGACACAAATAAACGCATACTGATATCCAGTCAAACTAGCACATACTACGCTAATTGCAGAAAGATCTACGTATAACGCTAGCATGGCTAAAACAGAAAACAGTAGGAGCGGAATAAACGAGTTATACCCTCCAGTAGGCCATGCAGAGGCCGTGGCTTTGGTGGCAGCAACGGCGGCCTTCTTGTCAGCTTCCGCTTTCTCGGCGGCGGCACGTTCGGCATCGGTGGACATGGTGATGATGAAGGCGACGCGGATGTAGAGGAAGTAGATGATCGAAAGTGAGCAGTCGCGTAATCGCTTTCCAAAAACCTATTCGCCCCTCACCCCATACAGGAACCAGAAGGGCGTGGTTTCGGAGACCTGCTCTCCCGTTGGTGGGCGTGCGCGTGGAGCAGATGTGATCTGTTCCGGCTCAATCCCGCAACCCGCAGCGCGTCGTGACGAGGCGTGGCAGGCGGTGGAGGAGGAGTGCGCGAGGGCCTCTTCTCTTCTCAAGCTCCAATAGCATGTAGAAGAGAAACCCTTATAAGAAGGTCCAACTCCTCTTCCACTTTCGGGGTGGGACTAAACTTCCACTACACCTAGTGCCATATAACCCACATGGGCCCTTAGACATTTTTCAGAAATTGCTATATGAGCCTAGAGCCCATCTCAAATTTTAGCAGGCTATGCCAGGATCTGGCGGTGGAGGAGCGTGCACATGATCGAAGCGCCTAGTAGTCGAGCTGATGCGGTAGAGCAATTCGTCGATGCGACGGATTGAGGATGGTCCCCTCGGACGACGACGTCGGCATCAGCAGCGGGTCGGAGCTGCACCCCATGGCTTTTTGTCACGCCTAGAGCGGCATCCTTGCCGTGCATGGCCACGTGTAGCAGGACGCGGATTTTTACAGCTCAGATTTCTGGACACCCCTTATCCTTACCCTCCAACATTGCTTTAAGATTCGTACTAGACAACTAACTTTGTACATTAGATTTTCTCTTTTTTTTTCAAAATAAAACAACATATAAACTTCAAACTTTGCAAGACACCAAAACGTTCTAACTAGAATGTGAGAAAAAACTTTCAGATATTTTTGTTAAAGATAAATATATGAAATTAGATTTTTTGTATTAAAAATGTACTTTTTAGTATTTATATTGCACGAAAAATTCTAAATTTTTTTTCCCACAATCTGGTAAGAATGTTTTGATGAGCTGCCAAGTTTGAAGTTCATATGTTGTTATATATGGAAGAAACAAAAAAGACAAATATACTCGCACGAATCACGATGCAAAAATGAGTGGCTAGATAAGGGGGCGTAAGAAAGCCTATGCTTTCTCAAATGTTAACCACGTGTAGCAGCGGCCCTCCCGCAGGACGGCAGCATCAACTCTCCTCCTTTCGTCCCAACTCCACCCCGCCTCCCATGGCAGCACCGCGCATGTCGTCCTCCGCCGCGGCGAGCGTGTGACGGCGTGGAGAACTGCCGCCATGCACATGCCGAACGGGGAGCCGCCTCCACATCAGCATGTTTGCGTCTGCCTGCGCCATGCTGCAGTGTGCCGCCGTGCTTCTGCGAGGAGCTAGATCAACTCATCCAACTGCTGGCGAGGTGGATAGCTACGGAAGTGGAGCCGGCGGCGGACGGCCAAAATCGCGGCAGTGATCAATTCTATGGAGAACATGCACTCGATGGTGGCTGTGAAAATGAACAATGAACACAGGAAAGGAAGGGATCCTCTTTTATAGGCTCATGCAGATTGTGCGGGAGTCTTCTGGACACGATGAAGGATTTGACCGGAGGCTTCCAGATAACATGGGACACGCTGAAAGAGATCAATTAGAAAAAGAAACTAACGTCCAGAACCAACGACAAAAGCGGCGCTGCATGGCTAACATAGCCATATCACGTAGCAAATTCTTGATGGCCACGACTCTGCGCCGGTCGACCGGCCAGAGCCTTGCGCCGGTCCCCACGTGCCCGTTGGATTCGCCCTTCTATAACCGTTGGATCACTATCCCCACGTCATCATCTCTGTACCCACTTCGTCTAGATCTCATAGAAACAGAAACGCAGCGTTGACCCTTCTCGCGAAAACGACTTGGCATGCCACACATCTCCGTGACGGCACGACCGGCTGCCGCCTGCCGGCCACAAATTTGCTGGCCCCACTCGCTGCACCGGCGTGCTTTCTCCGTGCCATGCGTCTGAATGAAGAGAAGACAGCCACCATTGAATCAGCTTGCCGTACTGGGTTGAGAAAAAATGTCACCGTTGAAGCTTTTTTCGCCTCACCGCGCCGCCGCATAACCAGGACGCACACCTCCTCGCAGCTCGCCGTCGCTGCTTGCAGCAGGGGTGCCGGTTCTCGTAGGGTCCTGTCGTTGTCATAGCACCTTGGTTTGCCCAGGTCGCCAGGACCTCGTCTTCGCCCGTAGTAGCAAATCACCTCGCCGGTCGTAGCAAATCGGTTCGCAGGTTGCAGCATCTCGCTGGGGTGCCAGGACCTCGCCTTCGCTCGTGGTAGCAAATTGCGTCGCCGATCGTAGCAAATCGCTTCTCCGGCTGCAGTATTTTCACCGGGACGCCAGGACCTCGCCTCGCCCGTCGTAGCAAATTGCTTCACCCGCTGCAACATCTAGCCGATCGCCGGGACCTCGCCTTCGCTCGTGGTAGCAAATTGCATCGCCGGTTGTAGCAAATCGCTTCGCCGGTTGCAGCATCTCGCCGGTTGTCGGGACCTCGCCTTCGGTCGTCGTAGCATCTTGGGTCACCGGTTGTATCAAATCGCATCGCCCGTTGTAGCATCTTGCCCGTCGCCGGGACCTCGCCGTCGGCCATTGTAGCACTTTTGGCCAATGGTTGTAGCATTTTTGGGCGCCTGTGCAGTAAAAATCGCTTCACCACGGCTCATGGAATCCACAAGGGTTGCAGGCGACCATGCAGGGAGTTAGCGGGGATGTGAATTAAGGAGAAGGATGGGATGGGAGAGGGGCTCGCCGGCAACGATGGAGAACGAGGCTGAGAGCCGAGCAGGGCGTGAAGCTGCAGTCACTAGCCATGGCAAAGAAAAAGGAGGGAAATAGAGGTAACAAGTTGAGGAGGAAGACACTCATGGAGAGATAAGGAAAAGGGCGGTGCGCTGGCCCCACAAGACACGTCGCTTGACGATGTGGGGGCGAGTTGGGAGCGTTCGATCTACTTGTATCGTACGTGTCGCGCATGAACGGCCCAAGCTTCGGCCGGTCTGCCGGCCACAAACGTTTCCCATTCTTTTTTTTTTTGAAGGAACGTTTCCCATTCTTATTGTTCACCAACAAGGCATAAAACAACAATATCTAGCGAAGCAAACTCCTGATTGCCCAAGCAAAATATATGCACTCAGGTTTCTAGACAGCGACGGAACACAACAGGCACGTCCAGATGGGTGGTCGAAGTGGCACCGCTGTTTTTGAGGGGAAGACGGGCCTGATGAAGCAACACCAATTGGTCCAGCGGCGACACGTATGCAAACCGAAAACTAGTAGAAAGTAGAAAGGTAGACAAGCACCTAAGCACAAAGAATATGGCCCTGTTTAATTCATAAGTCCTAAGACTTTTTCTAGTCCCAACTAAAAACTCTCTAGTCCCTAAAAAGTCCCTCTCTGTTTGTTTCCAGTGACTAAAAAGTCCCTAGCCCCTCCCTAGAGGTTATTAAATGACCATTTTACCTCTAGTATATAGAAAAATAACAACCAAACAACACCATGGTGTCGGTGTACAAAAATAGGGGCACACCTTTGTACCACTTTACTTGTGCACGGGCAGTCGGAGCCACGCGCCATGGCTACACTAAGCAGGGCAGAGGAGAGGGGCCGGAGAGAAGCCGGAGCACAAGATGGCCAAGGCAACGCCAAGACCAAAGATACCAAAGAGCGAGAGGGCGAGGTGGACTCCCCCGGCAAGGCCCTTGCCGGGGCAGGCTCCGCGGCCCCGGCAAGGGCCTTGCCCTGGCAACTTGCCTGATGCTAACAGAGCGAGCCACCCTTGAGCCCACAGGTTCCAACTCAACCAACCACATCGGAACTAGGGCTCGGGAGGCACCTCCGTGGTAGCATGCAAATCTTCGTCAAGACCATAGAGATATGAGATCAGGTGAGAACCAGAAGACGGCGACCCTCGGCGGGATCCTTGCCGAGGAGATCCACAAGACCACCGGCAAGCGCCTTGCCGGGGACGACTGCAACGCCATGGCAAGACCCTTGCCGGGCCCCCGGCAAGGCCCTTGCCGGGGGCGTCAGCAGGTTCATAGCCAGGCCCGCGTCGACCAAGACTCCACCGCTGTTCCCAAGCAGCTGTTAGCTCAATCAGCTGGGTAGGCACTTGTGGCGATGGGCGGCCTCTACGCCAACTCAGCAAGCACCTGCGTGGTGGCATGCAGATCTTCGTGAAGACCCTACCACCGCGCCACCTCAGCTGCCTGCCTGCCTACATGGCGCCGCATGCACCGCTGGCCTGGGCGCCTGTCGAAGCAAGGCAAGGCGGCGACGGACGGGACGGGCCTCGTTCCCGTCCCCAATAAAGCTAAGGGATACCTAAGCTACGCATTAAATGCGTCTTGTCCTGTAACACAAGCGATAAGCTCGCAGCACTGTAGGCCTTTCCACCTCCTGTGTGCCACTGTGGCAGCCCCTTCCCACTATAAAAGGAGGCCCTTGGCATACTGGAGTGGGATTCGGCTCTTCTGAACTATGCAGCCACCATAGCTAGTTCGAGAGCACAAGAACTCTCTCAAATACACACCAAAGCAGGACTAGGGTATTACGCATCCTCGCAGCCCGAACATGGGTAAACAATCCTTGTGTTGACTGCTAATCCTGCTCTTCTCACAACCCCGCGCCCCGGCAACCGTAGTAGGAATTCTTGTGATCCCATAGGTGTCGTTTCCCACCGATATCTTTGACGCGCCAGGTAGGGGCGTAATTGTGAGAATCTGGTCTAGTAGTTAGCCTAGCAGTTCTTCATCGCCATGGCTCCCAAGAAGAAGACGATCACGACGATCGGCTCGCCGGGAGCCGAACAACCCGTGCCAGTGCGGGCGAACAGCGGGCCGGTCGCGGACTGGACCCGGGCCGCAGTCCGCGAGCACCAGCATCGCTCTGGCAGTCAGAGCCTGGCGAGCAGCGTCGTTCGTGCGCCAGGCGACGGGCCGCACGCCGCCAAATCCAAAGACGGAGCTGGGCCCCCCGCAGGCGGCGCGGGGCCCTCGAGGAGTGTCATTGTGCCACCCACGGGTGGCGCAGCAACCTCCAAGACGCCCACGCCGGCGCCCACAGCGCGCTCTTCCCAGGGTGCGCGCGACGAGCAGCGCCACCACGTTGGAGACCCCGGACACCGTCGTGGGAAGAGCCCTGTGCACCATCCACGGGACAAAGGAGTCCAGCATGCTCGCCGAAGTGCTGGCGAAAATGGCACGCAGCCGCTGGGCCGTGGTAGAGCTCCTTCTAACGTAGTTAGAATGTAACGCTCGGATAATTAAGCTACAGTAATCCTCAATTAATGATGCCATGTCATCACTGTTACTGTTGCTAATCTCACTTAGGTTCAAACCGGTATAAATTAAAATTTAAAAATCACATCAAAAATAAAAGTTTTCGAATATCAAAACTAAAATGTGCAAGTTGTGACAATTACATGCCTTTTCTAATTTATAAAATATCAAACTAATTTGTTTAAGGGTCAAGCTTTTTGGGGCAGTAGGTTGAGTTAAGACACTAATATAATTTAGGTGTGGGTCTCGTATTATTAATAAAATAAAATAATATGGAAATTAAATAAACAGTTAAAAAGGAAAATGAAACAATGAAATAAAACGAAAATAAAACCCCCTCCCACTTGGGCCCTTTGGCCTAGCTGGCCTCATTGGCCGAGCCACGCCGGCCCACTTCCCCCGCTACCCCCTTCCTCCCTGTTCACGGGGGGATCGTGGGCATGGCCGATGCCCGCCACAGCACCAATCGACACCATGGCGGCCATCCGCCGGCGAAATCCCACCTACAAATAGGGTCGGCCCCCTTCCATCGCCGAACCCTAATCCCCTCTCCCTCCCTCACGCGCCCCTCGCCCTTCCGCTCCAGATCCACTTCGACCACTTCCCGCCGTCGCCATGGCCGACCATGTCCTCATGCCCACCGCGCTCCCTGGCGCCTGAGGCCTCGTCCTTCTACTTGGTCAGCGTCCCCTACTTCATCTACGTCGACGGGATCGAGCTCTTCCTCGTCTTCGCCACCGTCTCTTCTCCGACGAACACCGCCATCGTCCTGCTGCTACTAATCCGTCGCCGGCCTTTCGTGTGCCCCACCGTAAGCTCTCCTCCTCCCCCGTCCTCATTTGCTCAATCCCGTGCCGCATCCGTCCACTGCTGCTGCTACTGCCGCGTACCATGCCTGCTTGCTGCCGCCGCTGCCGCGCTCGTCTCTGTTCCCTACCGCTGCCGTGCTGCTCATCCACGTTGACCGCTCGCCCGCCTTGTGCCTAGCCCGTAGCCCCGCGCGCCTTGCCTTGCTCACTCGGATCGGCGCCCCGGCCGAGCCCCGTCACGTCGCTGAGCCCATCCAGCCTCGCCTTGCGCCCGCGTAGGCCCACGCCGCGCTGCTCCTGCATCACCGCCGCGTCTCCAGACGCCGCGGCCAGCTACTCCCGCCTGCTGCTCCTTCTGCTACTTCAACCGCCCCTGCGGCGCTGCTGCTTTGCTGCACCACGCCCGCCGGCGTGCTTCCCAGCCACGCCGCCCGCGCGTACCCCCCCACCCCCCCGGCAAGTGCCTGGCCGCACCTGCCGTGCCCCGGCCTCGCACGCATCCGCCGAGCCCTGCGTCGCCCCGCTCCGCATCGCCGCTGCGCGCCCGGTTGCGCCTCCTCGCGCCCGCACCGCAGCCGTCCGTCGTGCTGCCTCCTCCCCGCTGCGCCTGCTCCGGCCGGTCGTGGCCGCCGGCTGTGCCCCCTGGCCGCGCCGCGTCGGCGCCCCCGCTGGCCTCGCCGAGGCCACGGCCTCGCCCCGCGCCCGGGCGTAGCGCCCCTCGGGCACGGGCGCCCGCCCGTTACGCCTGTCGCCCACGGGCCGCTGAGCACAGGGGCCCACGCCCCTGTCCAAAAAATAAAAATAAAAATATATATTAATAAAAAATTAATTGATTAGTTAAACGCTTAATTAACTTAATTAATTAATCTTATTTAAACTAATGAACTAGATTAGTTAATTTAATCAGTAGTTAGATAAATGTGTGTATGACAGGGGGCCCACCCCTGTTGACCAGTCAAACGTTGACTGGTCAACTGGGACCCCCTGGCCCACCTGTTAGCTACTATGTGCACTTTTTTGTACGGTGTGTTGGGTGCGAGCATTTTAGCTATTTAATTCGAATTAAATTAAAATTGGAGAATATTGTTAAAACTTTGAAAAATCATATAAAATAATCCGTAGCTCGGATGAGAAAGTTTTTATACATGAAAGTTGCTCAGAAAAATATGACGATTCCGAATACGCGGTCCGTTTGTCCGCCACACATCCCTAGCATAGAGAACATGCAACTTTCCCCCTCCGTTTCATCGGGCCAAAAAAGCCTAACTCTGGGAAAACTTTCCGGATGTTTTCCCCTTCGCCGGTATCATGTAGCACCGCGATAGAACACCCCTAGCCCTGCGTGTTACCGCCATCATGCATCTGTGTTGCATCTGTTTGCATTATATTTACTGTTTCTTCCCTCTCTTCTCTCCGGTAGACCCTGAGACCGCTGCTGATGTCCCTGTGATCGACTACGACGATGACGAACCTTCTTCCCTTTCAGCGGAGCTTCCAGGCAAGCCCCCCCTTTGATCATCCCGATATCGCCCATTCCATTCTCTCATGCTTGCATTAGATTTTGCTACTGTTATTGATTTCTCCTATTTTGATGCATAGCCTGCTTTTGTATCTGCTATTATTACCTACCTGCTTATCCTAAACTGCTTAGTATAGGTTGGATAGTGATCCATTAGTGACCTCCACCTTGTCCTTGTTGCCCCTGCTTCATCATCGACGACTCGATCAACGTGATCGATGACCAGAGCCCGACACCTCACATCACATCACGCCCCTTTAGTTGCTCGACTCTGTAGAGTTACTATCAAGTGCCGAGGGTGATCCCTCATAACGCACTCCTGATGATAATTCTGTAGTGTAGCTATTCGGTCGTGGTCAATGAGGGGGATTTCCTCCTTCACCATTCCGATACGGCTCTGACGTGCAACACCTCAAGTGTGAACCTCGAGGGTGGTCCCTCTTACGCTCACCTTGATGATTACAGTGAGTGGAATCCATCGGGGGTGATTCCTCGGGTTTTCCCGTTGATGTCTGGACACACAGTTACCTTAACTTTACTTGAGACCGTTGTGAAAGCCGGGCGGGCCCGGAGAGCACCCGTGCGATGTGACGGTGGCGGCTGGCTGTTTAGCGGTATCACCCAGGAGGGGGTGATAGCTTCGGACTTGTCCCGACAGCCGTCACTACTTCTTTTAATAATGCACTAACAGGTTTGGGTATTTGTTCTGAATTGGCCTTTGGCCTTTATGCACTAACCACCACGCGAGAATAGTTATGGGCCTCGACGTCGCAGTATCAGCCGAAGCTTTGTCAGACGTCCAGTTCAGCATTGCGGCACGGCTGGGCCGGCACCATCCTGTAGTGGTGGAGCCTGGTCCGCCCTGCTCGCAACGACCTGGAGTGCAACAGGCGATGGGCCCAGACCCCGGAGTGCTTAGGATGTAGACCGGCGGGGACCTCTCTGCTGAGCCTAGGTAGGACTACGACGTGTTGATCTTCCAAGGCCGGGCATTGACCCCAGAAAGGTGTGTCCGGCCAGAGTGATCGAGCGTGTTGGAAAACGTGGTGCACTCCTGCAGGGAAGATATATATTCGAATACTGTGTCCTAGGTAATGGACGTTCAGACTTGTATCCGGATCTTATATAACTAGAAATGGATACTTGAGATGTGTGATGGATATGTGGATCCGAGATTGGTTTCTCGCAGGGAGTCGAGGAAGGATCTCTGGGCGTTGATACTACAACATGCTTGTTAATTATAAACTGCTATTCTTTACTCTTCTACATGCTGCAAGACACTTGGAGCTGCTTGAAGATGCTAGTCTTCGATAGGCTAGGCCTTCCCCTCTATTCTGGCATTCTGCAGTTTAGTCCACAGATATAGCCCTTCCATTTGATACCAATGCATACTTAGTATAGATCTGATGCTTGCGAGTACTTTGGATGAGTACTCACGGTTGCTTTGCTCCCCCTTTTCCCCCTTCCTTCTTCTTTCTGGTTGTTGCAACTAGATGGTGGACCCCAGGAGTCAGATGCCACCCGCGCCGACTACGACTACTACCCCGAGGGTGCCTACTACTACGTGGAGCCCACCGACGACCAGGAGTAGTTAGGAGGTCCCAGGCAGGAGGCCTTGCCTCTTCGATCGTTGATGTTTGTGCTAGCCTTCTTAAGGCAAAACTCGTTTAACTTATGCCTGTACTCAGATATTGTTGCTTCCGCTGACTCGCTTGTGTATCGAGCTATGTATTCGAGCCCTCGAGGCCCCTGGCTTGTAGTATGGAGTTTGTATGACTTTCATTTGTGTCTGGAGTTGTGTTGTGATATCTTCCCGTGAGTCCCTGATCTTGATCATACACGTTTGCGTGTATGATTAGTGTATGATTGAATCGGGGGCGTCACAAGTTGGTATCAGAGCCGACTGCCTGTAGGATCCTCCTTTCCAACTCCATGGCCGAAGTTGTGTCTAGTCAATGAAAAATTGTTTTACTAACATGGCTGTGTGGCTTACGGGCCCACGTCGCCATTGGGTGGTATTAGGATCTTTTACTCCTCGACCTTTACTCTGGGATTCCGATCTCTCTTCTACTCGGGTTAAATGATTTTACTAACTCCAACATTAGGATCTCGTAATCACATTCACCCGGAGAGCTGGATTATCTACAACTATTCCTTTGAATTGTATTTTGAATAATACTCACATCGTCATTTGACATCCTTGAACTTCCTTATTTCAGATGCGTCCCGCAACGCAGATCGTCCGCCAGACCAGGGCGGTCGGCACGCCTGGGTTCCTGGCCATTCTGGTCGACCTCTTGACCCTGCTGGGATATCGCTGGTACCCTCAGTACACTGTGTACGAGATCTACCGCGAGTTCAACCAGGAGATGTATCACGCTAAGGTTGATATCTATGATCGGCAGAACAACTCCACCCACGAGTTGCATGCCTTTGAGGGTATTGGAGTGACTGTCGAGATGGCAGTACAGGAGGTTGCCTATGTTGCTATCACCAGCCTCCGTAGAGGGCATCCACGCTTGGAGGAGACTGGGTTCAGATACTTCCCGTACCCACCAGCTGGGGATGATACTAGGCGGTACACTGCTGTGTGTACCCCTTACGTGAGCCGCCGGTACGACCCTTAGTATATGGTTCGATACAATGAGGTTCTGGATCGCACTGTTCGAGCTTTGACTGTTGAGCTGTACGCCACGCGTGCACGCCACTACGACACTCTGGAGCAGATGCGTCCAATAGGCACCGCAGCGGTTCTTCCTCCTTTCATTACTTACCCGCGCAGGACGGAGATGCCACCAGGTCTTGTGTGGCCTGAGGTTGGTGGTGATACACCTGCTCGTGGACCTCTTCTTCCGCCTGGAGATCAGCTGGTACACTAGAGCCGCCACGTCATGCAGCCTCCTTCCCTCGAGCATCGCCGTGCTTTCTTTCACCGACAGCTGCCAGACTTCAGAGTTTTTCCCCGACGTTGATGTAGCATATCGCTATGTCGCGTTGTTGTATCCCTCCACCGTGTGCCTGCGCGCCGCCTAGTTGGTCTAGACTACCTTTCCTTTTCTGAACTCGTACTTATGGCTTGTAACCGAACTTATGTATGGATCTGTATGTCGTGTTTGGCTACTATGTTTATCCATCGAACTTCTTTCAGTATGCATGTTTCATCGTGAATGATTCCTTGTCTTTGCAAAATTTTGTCATGCTGAACTACCCCTGTTACATGTTAGCAGGATGGTTAGACCCGCTGGTCGTGGTCGTGGTGGCAACGCCCCACCACCGACTGAGTACATGGCTGGTATGATCCAACAGTTTGAGCTAAACCGCCAGTTCATGGAAGGAGTGATAGCTCAGTTTCCTCGCCCCAACTTGAACCAGCAGCCAGCCACTGTGACACTAAATGACTTTGCACATCTCAACCCAAGAATCTACCGCAGCTCAACTCAGCCACTTGATGCTGATGACTGGCTCTGTGACATCACTTTCGAGCTCGAGTCTGCTGGTGTAGCCCCTGGCAGCTATGTCACCTTTGCGGCATATTATCTGAAGGGTCCCGCTGCTCAATGGTGGGACAGCCACAGGCGTTCACTACCTGCTGGAACGGTCATCACTTGGCCGGATTTCCAAGCTCCTTTCCGTGCCCGCTTCATTCCTCAGGGAATTATGGACAGGAAGAAGCGCGATTTTCGCAATCTCACCCAAGGCAACAAGACTGTGGATGCTTATCAGCGGGAGTTCCTTGACTTGTCCCGCTATGCTGAAGATGACATTGCCACTGATGCACGTAAACAGGAAAAGTTTCGAGATGGACTTCAAGTTGATATCAAACTGGCGCTCCTCGTGCATGACTTTGCTGATTTCGCCACCTTGGTGAACAAGGACATTCATGCCGAAACTGGTCTGGAGGAACACCTCGGATCCCTCAGGCGCAACCGTGATGTGGGTTCATCCTCGGGCCCGTCATCGCAGAAGCGTAAGATATGGATCCCCCACATCATGTATCCACCAGCTGCCCCTGCACCAAGACAGTCCCCTGCTGCATATCGTCTGCCTCCTCCACCACCTGGACAGCCAAGACTTCAAGCCGCACCACCCCGAGCTCCTGCTCCCCGCCCCAATGATGGGCTATGCTTCAGGTGCGGTCAACCAGGTCACCGTGCCAGGGACTGCTCTCAGAATCAGTACCAGCTTGCACTTCCTCCAACTGGCCGTGGAAACAAGCAGCCCCGCAACAACAATGCCAGGCTTTATGGTCGTGGTCAGGCCAACCACATTGATCTGAATGAAGCTCAAGACCAGCCTGCTACTGTGTTGGGTACTCTTCTTGTTAACTCAATACCAGCCTCTGTTTTATTTGATTTAGGAGCATCGCATTCATTCATATCAGAAGATTTTGCATCCATGCATGGCCTTAAGTTCGGAGAGATGAACAATCGGCTAGTGGTACACACCCCTGCGGGCCAATGTTGAACCACCATGGTTAGCCTCAATGTCCCTGTTGAAATTGAAGGGCTGGAATTCCATGTTTCCCCCATTGTTTTGAAGTTGTCCAATATGGACATCATTCTGGGAATGGAATGGTTGAAAACACATACCGCTTCAATCATTTGTGCCACTAAAACCGTGCATCTACTACATCCGTCAAGTGAGATAGTGAGCTACCATGCTCATCTTGCTCGGAATGCCGAAGCACGGATTTATTCCTTGGATGCGTGAAAAACACTACTTCGAAACCTGAAGTATCTGTCCGGTCCGCGTCCTCGGTCAAACTGAACGTCGCACCGTCAGAGGGCTTTCAAAATTCTAAAAACTTCAGTGGTCAAATCCTTCCGAAGATGAAGCCACTTGGGAACTCGAGGATCGTCTTCGAGATGAATACCTCGCTTTTGTTTCCTTCTACCTCCTAAAATCTCGGGACGAGATTTCTTGTAGTGGAGGAGAATTGTAACGCCCGGATAATTAAGCTACAGTAATCCTCAGTTAATGATGCCACGTCATCACTGTTATTGTTGCTAATCTCCCTTAGGTTCAAACCGGTACAAATTAAAATTTAAAAATCACATAAAAAATAATAGTTTTCAAATATCAAAACTAATATGTGCAAGTTGTGACAATTAATTTATAGTTAATGTTGGTGTAGGAACCACACTTTTATAAAATGTTTAAATGCGTTAAAATAATTAAAACAGTGGCTTTAATAATTAATTAGATGCCTTTTCTAATTTATAAAATATCAAACTAATTTATTTAAGGGTCAAGCTTTTTGTGGCAGTAGGTTGGATTAAGACACTAATTTAGGTGTGGGTCTTGTATTTTTAATAAAATAAAATAATGTGGAAATTAAATAAACAGTTAAAAAGGAAAATGAAACAATGAAATAAAACGAAAAGAAAACCCCCCTCCCACTTGGGCCCTTTGGCCTAGCTGGCCTCATTGGCCGAGCCAGGCCGGCCCACTTCCCCCGCTTCCCCCTTCCTTCCTGTTCACGGGGGGGGGGGGGTCGTGGGCATGGCTGATGCCCGCCACGGCACCGATCGACACCGTGGCGGCCATCCTCCAGCGAAACCCCACCTACAAATAGGGTCGGCCCCCTCCCGTCGTCGAACCCTAATCCCCTCTCCCTCCCTCACGCGCCCCTCGCCCTTCTGCTCCAGATCCACTTCGGCCACTTCCCGCCGTCGCCATGGCCGACCTTGTCCTCGTGCCCACCGCACTCCCTGTTGCCTGAGGCCTCGTCCTTCTACTTGGTCAGCGTCCCCTACTTAATCTACGTCGACGGGATCAAGCTCTTCCTCGTCTTCACCACCGTCTCTTCTCCGACGAACACCGCCATCGTCCTGCTGCTACTAATCCATCGCCGGCCTTTCGTGTGCCCCACCGTGAGCTCTCCTCCTCCCCCGTCCTCATTTGCTCAATCCCGTGCCGCATCCGTCCACTGCTGCTGCTACTACCGCGTACCATGCGTGCTTGCTGCCGCCGCTGCCACGCTCGTCTCCGTTCCCTACCGCTGCCGTGCTGCTCATCCACGTTGCCCGCTCGCCCACCTTGTGCCTAGCCCGCAGCCCCTCATCTTTGACGCCGAGGATCACCCTGACCGCACAACTGCGGTCGGGTGTTTTCCGTTGTTGGTTTCACCAACGATACGCAACCTCAAGGTGAACAAGATGCTGGTTGACGGCGGGGCTGGTCTTTGATCTCACCCGTTGTGATCAAAAGGCTGCAAATTCCTGATGGAGACCTCGAGGAAACGGGCATGTTTCAAGGGGTCAACCCGGGGAGGAGCCAGCCAAAGGGGAAGGTCATGTTTCCCGTGACGTTTGGAGGCGAGCTGAACTACAGGACGGAGAGGATTGTCTTCAACGTAGCCGAGATCCCCTTGCCCTACAACGGGATCCTCGGCCGCCCGGCACTGGCCAAGTTCATGGTGGCATCGCACTACGCCTACAACACGCAGAAGATGCATGGGCTGATGAACATCATCACCGTCCCCTCCAACAAGAAGGACGCGCTGATCTGCGCCGACCTACTCTACCGGGAAGCAGTTGCAGCAGCTGCCGCCAAGGCACTTGCTCCTGCCGCTGAAGCCCCGGGAGGGAAGAAGAAGACCGACAAGACCTCTCGCACCCACTCCGGCAAGCGCACCTCTTCGGAGTGTTGTGCTACCGTCGAGGAAGTGCCAGAGAGCTCCACCGGCAAGAGCAAGAAATCCAGAGCTACGCCACCAGAGACCAAGAAGGTGTCCATCAGGGAGGATGGCACGGGAGGGGCTTTCACCATAAGCTCCACCCTCGATAGCAAATAGGAAAGCGTGCTCGTCACTTTCCTGCAAGTGAATGTCGATGTGTTTGCATGGCAAGCATCTGACATCCCCGGCGTTCCCAGGGAAGTGATTGAGCACCATCTTGCTGTCTGTCCCCATGTGCGACCCGTCAAGCAGAAGGTCAGGCAGCAAGCTTTGGAACAGCAGGAGTTCATCACAGAGGAGATCAGGAAGTTGGAAGCAGTGGTCTTGGTGAGGGGAGTGCTCCATCCGACATGGTTGGCCAATCCGGTAGTGGTGCGCAAGGTAAACGGGAAGTGGAGGCTGTGTATTGATTACACAGATATCAATAAGGCTTGTCCTAAGGACCCCTTCCCGTTGCCGCGCATCGACCAGATTGTTGACTCCACGGCCGGGTGTGATCTGTTATCATTCCTCGACGCCTACTCGGGCTACCACCAGATCTTCATGACAAGAGAAGACGAAGAGAAGACAACATTCATCACCCCATGTGGTACGTATTGCTTTTTACGGATGCCTTTCGGGTTGAAGAGTGTTGGGTCAACGTTTGCAAGAGCAGTCCAAATTGGTTTTGAACCCTGGCTACATAAAAATATGGAAGCCTATATGGATGACATAGTGTTCAAAACCAAGGATAGGGCAACTCTTGTACAAGACTTAGAAGAGACGTTTGCCAACCTGCGCAAGATCAACCTCAAGCTGAACACTGAGAAGTGTGTCTTTGGCATTCCGTTCGGAAAACTTCTCGGGTTCTTCGTGTCACAGCGTGGGATCGAGGCAAACCCAGACAAGATCAAGGCTATCGAGTAGATTGAGGCGCCCAAGCGGATCAAGGATGTGCGTCGTCTCACTGGCTGCGTTGCCGCCATGAGCCGATTCATCTCCAAGTCTGCCGAGCGCGCCCTTCCTTTTTTCAAGATCCTGAAGAAGGCGGGGCCAATGGAGTGGACCCCACAGGCCGAAGCGGCGTTGCAGGACTTGAAGAGATACCTTTCCTCTACGCCGATACTAGTTGCGCCAAAACCACAAGAACCGTTGCTGCTGTATCTGGCGGCGACGAACCACGTGGTCAGTGCCGCGCTAGTGGCGCAGAGGGAGATTGACGAAGAGGCAGTGGCAATGGTAGGACCGGCGGACGGCAAGTCAGAGACTCCCCCGGCAGGGCCTGATGCCGGCAAGGCAAGGCTCCTGGCAGAGACTGACGCCGTCAGGGCGGGGCCCGCACGGCCAAATGAGGTGGTGCAGAAGAAGAAGATGATGCAGCACCCGGTTTACTTTGTCAGCTCCCTCTTACAGGGGGCTAGGTCAAGGTACTCCGGTGTGCAGAAATTGCTCTTCGGCCTCCTTATGGCCTCGAGGAAGCTGCGTCATTACTTCCAAGCCCACGAGATCACCGTCGTCACCCGCCTCCCGTTGCAATGGATACTACACAACCCACATGCAACCGGAAGGATTGTGGAGTGGGCCTTGGAATTGTCAAGCTTTGGGTTGAATTTTGAAATTACTTCAACCATCCAGAGCAGAGTCTTGGCGGAGTTCATTGCAGAATGGACCTCAGCGCCTGACGAAGAGATCCAGGAGACCACTCTCCCCGGCAAGGAATCAGCTCGCGACTGGATTATGTACTTTGACGGAGCTTTCAACAAGGTGTCGGTGCTGGTGTGCGGCTCATCGCACCCACCGGAGAGCACCTCAAATATGTAATCCAGATGCACTTTCCCAGGGAGATGTCCACCAACAACACTGCTGAATACGAGGGATTGCTTGCCGGTCTCAGGATCGCGGCAGACCTCGGAGTAAAAAAAGCTCATCGTCCGGGGTGATTCACAGCTTGTCGTCAGACAAGTCAACAAGGATTATCAGAGCCCGTTGATGGAGGCCTACGTAGATGAGGTGAGGAAGCTGGAAGAGAGCTTTGACGGTATACAAGCGGAACACGTTCCCCGAGCGGAGAACGACATCGCTGACTACCTTTCAAAGCGCGCTGCATTCAAGCTACCTGTGGAACCAGGTACCTTTTTGCTTCGGTTGACTCAACCATCCGTCGAACCATCAACGGAGCAGAACAAGCGGAGGAAATCAGGCCCCGGCAAGTACTTTCCCGCCGAGCCCCCAGGGGCCGCCGGCAAGGGTGTTGCCGTGGGCCCTGAGCCTGCCAAGGAGCGACCGACTCCGGCAGGCCGTCAAGCCCTTGCCGTAGAGACGGCCGCTCCCATGGCAGAAGAAATGCCTTTGGTCCTTGTCGCCGAGCCCCGGGCTCCGGCATGGGCGCAACATACCGTCCGATTCCTCCAAACAGGGGAGCTTCCTGGGGAGTAGGAAGAAGCGGAGAAAGTAGCCCGTCGGTCTGCTATGTACCAGTTCGTTGATGACGTCCTATACAGAAAGAGAACAAACGGTGTGAAATTGAAGTGTATTCCCCGGGAGGAAGGACTGGAGCTGTTGGCGGAGATACACAGAGGCATATGTGGCTCCCACATAGGGTCGAGGGCCCTTGCCGGCAAGGCGTTCCGGTAGGGTTTCTTCTGGCCCACTGCCCTCCAAGATACAACAACACTAGTAACCAAGTGTGAAGCATGTCAGTTCCATTCAAAGAAGCTTCATCAACCAGCTCAAGCCATTCAAACAATCCCTCTCTCCTGGCCATTTTCGGTCTGGGCACCGGCCAGACACCCTTTGCCCTGGTATACGGGGCAGAAGCAGTTCTCCTCACAGAAGTCACATACGGGTCACCTCGAGTGCTCGCTTACGACGAGCTTGAGCAAGAGCAATTGCGGCAACATGACGCAATGCTCCTTGAGGAAGATCGTCTTCGGGCAGTTGTGAGAGCAGCACGCTACCAGCAAGCCTTGCGCCGCTACCATAGCCGCAAGGTTCATGCCCGAAGCTTTGAGGAAGGCGACCTTGTTCTTCGGCGCGTTCAGTCGGCCAAGAATACCAACAAGTTGACGCCGAAGTGGGAAGGCCCTTATCGGGTAATACGAGTCACCAGGCCCGGTGCAGTCCGCCTGGAGACCGAAGATGTTGTCCCAATGAGCAATTCCTGGAACATCGAGCATCTTCGCAAGTTTTACCCATAAGGCGCGGCTTGCCGGGCCCCCCGGCAAGCCACCTTTTGTATGAGCTTTGCTGGCAAGGCATGTAACCCTCCGTACAAAGCCAGGCGCAGACCCTGAGCATAAATAAATGAAGCGCTGGCGCCCTAAGTTATAGTATGCATGCTAGGTTAAGTCTCTATCTTAGTTAGGGTTGATAGTGCTTAGTGGCAACTAACCCCTAGCCTAGAGGTCGAGTGTGCGTTTTTCTGTCCTCTTTGGTTCGCAGGGCACGCGGACATATCTCCTGAGCCGCTTGGGAAAAAGAGGATGGACCGGCGCTCCGGCCCCGGCAAGCCAGGATCGCCGGGGGCTGAAGAGACAAGGATCCAACCACGGCAAGCCAAGGTTGCCGGGGGCTGCGGATTCAGATAAGTCTTTTATCCCCTGTTATGCACTTCCGTATAGAACTGGGACATATGAAACCTCGTTTATATTCTTAAAACCACTGTGCTCCCCTTTTCTCGTACCCAAGAGCTATCCCCTGGACCGGAACTTGGTCGTAGTCGCGGTGGCAAGAGAAATGAACGAGGGGCCTAACCCTGCTTCGCCCTGCCTCCGCCAAGAGCGTGAGAATGGTCGACCAAAGCGGGGGGACGGCAAGGCCTGTTGCCGGGCGACAATGTTTACCTTAGAAGTAACAAGGATTCGTCCTTGGCATGGGCCTCGCTCACGCACAAAGAACTCGGCAAGCACCCTTTTTCATTAAAAATGTCTCATACAGGTACAGTTCGTACGGAATAAAAAACATGAGCAAGGGGATTACAAGTTTAAAAATTAACAAGTGCTCGCAGGCTTACAAACTAAAAAGAGATAAGGTGCCCGTAATCCCTTTCTTGTCCCTCTCCTTAGGAGGTGAAACAAGACAGCAGGAGGGCGAAAGGAGCGCCTAGGCGAGGTGCGAGAAGCAGAAGGCGCCAAGAGAGCATCCCGGTGCCGGCGGAGGGGCTGGAAGATGAGGCAATGGCCCAACAATACGCGACGAAGGCGTCGGTGCCCGCGTACTCCATGTTGACGGCCGCCGCCCGCCTTCTTCGCCTTCTCCGGCCCTCCTACGCCAGCCGCCCAAGGAGGCGATGGGGAGCGCGCCGATGGAGAGCTTGATGAGGAAGGGGCGGCGTGATCAGTCGAAGCCGGGGTCGGCATCCTGCCGCCCGACTCCCTCGTCGTCACTGTCGCTGTCCTCCTCGTCGCTCCCGCTCGAGGAGGAATCTTCATCGTCAGAGGAGCTCTCCACACAGCACTTCAGGCGAGTTCCAAGATCTCCGAAGACCTTGACGAAGAGAAGGCCGCCCTCCATTAACTTGAAGTAGAGGACGAGCCCCACCGTGAGGCTACGGATGCGAGCAAATGTCTTCCATACACGACGGAGATACATAACATGCGGAGCGGGGAAGTCGACGTCGACCCGCGTTCCGCCGGTCCCGCAGCCCCTCATGTGCAATCTGAGGGTCTGGGGCGGATCGAGCTCCATCTCCTCAGCGAAGGGGGTGGGGAGACGGAGACGACGACGCGGTGGCTGGCGCAGCCTAATGAAGAACTCGCGGGGCTGGTCCCCGACGTGACCCTCCATCACGGGAGGCACCGCTGGCGGAGGGACGGTCGCCGCACCACCTCGTCCCCCTCTTCCCCGACTGCCGCGGCGACCTCGGCCACGCCCCTTCCCCTTCCTCTCATGGCTGGCTCTGCCGCCACGGGTTCGTGGGAAGGAGGGATGCGCTGACGAGCAGCAACCCTCGCCGCCACCGTCGAAGGCCCAGCGCCTCCTCTCGCCATGGCAGGTGGAAGAAAGAAGCGGAGGTGGAGGAGGATGGATGCTGAAGGAATGTGGGACGACGCCCCCTCCCCCCTCCTTATAAAGGGGCGGGGTCGAGGCTCGGCCGCCCCACTCAGCCAATCCAGCCGTCGGAGGGGCAGGGAATCAGGACCGACCCGCTGCCCCAATCAGCGACGGCCCGGTTTCCCGCCTCCAACGCCCGCCACTTGCATGAAGGACGTGTGGCGAGCGAGCAGGGTCGAAAATACGGGTGAGGCGACCGTTCCCCGCCCCGTGATCGGGGGGGGGCATGGGCGCCTTGAAGACTACGACCCAAGTCCATCCAGTAAATGAGCCGCGCCTCCACGCTTCCCTCTTTTTATGAGGAATGCGCGAGCCGCCTGTTTACTGCGACGTGACGCATGCGTGCGGGAACCGCCCAACGAATGCCCCCCACGTCACGCACGATCCTCCACGACGTGCGTTCAACGCGGGTCGTGGGGAAGCGTAGCGGACGAAGGGTTACTGCCGTGAAAATCCGCCCCGCTTGCCCGCGCACCGTTCTGGGCCTGGCCCAACAACGTGTCGCGCTTATGTGTGGCCCAGGCCCGGGGCTCCTGTCGGTGTACAAAAGTAGGGGCACACCTTTGTACCCCTTTACTTGTGCACCGACAGTCGGAGCCGCGCGCCACGGCCGCACTAAGCAGGGCAGAGGAGGGGAGCCGGAGAGAAGCCGGAGCACAAGATGGCCAAGGCAACGCCAAGACCAAAGATACCAAAGAGCGAGATGGCGAGGTGGACTCCCCCGGCAATGGCCTTGCCGGGGCAACTTGCCCGATGCTAACAGAGCGAGCCACCCTTGAGCCCACGTGTTCCAACTCAACCAACCAAAATTGAAACTAGGGCTTGGGAGGCACCTCCGTGGTAGCATGCAAATCTTTGTCAAGACCATAGAGATATGAGATCAGGTGAGAACCAGAAGACGGCGACCCTTGGCGGGATCCTTGCCGAGGAGATCCACAAGACTGCCGGCAAGCGCCTTGCCACGACAAGACCCTTGCCGGGCCCCCGGGAAGGCCCTTGCCGGGGGCGTCAGCAGGGCCACAGCCAGGCCAGCGTCGACCAAGACTCCACCGCCGTTCCCAAGCAGCTGCTAGCTCAACCAGCTGGGCAGGCACATGCGTGGCGACGGGCGGCCTCTACGCCAACTCAGCAAGCACCTGCGTGGTGGCATGCAGATCTTCGTGAAGACCCTACCATCGCGCCACCTCAGCTGCCTGCCTGCCTACATGGCGCCGCATGCACCGCTGGCCTGGGCGCCTGTCGAAGCAAGGCAAGGCGGCAACGGACGGGACGGGCCTCGTTCCCGTCCCCAATAAAGCTAAGGGACACCTAAGCTACGCATTAAATGCGTCTTGTCCTGTAACACAAGCGATAAGCTCGCAGCACTGTAGGCCTTTCCACCTCCTGTGTGCCACTGTGGCAGCCCCTTTCGACTATGAAAGGAGGCCCTTGGCATACTGGAGTGGGATTCGGCTCTTCTGAACTACGCATCCACCATAGCTAGTTCGAGAGCTCAAGAACTCTCTCAAATACACACCAAAGCAGGACTAGGGTATTACGCATCCTCGCAGCCCGAACCTGGGTAAACGATCCTTGTGTTAACTGCTAATCCTGCTCTTCTCACAACCCCGCGCACCGGCAACCGTAGTAGGAATTCTTGTGATCCCATAGGTGTCGTTTCCTACCGACACATGCACTACTCGAAAAAGGGCTACATGTGGTGCGCCACTACTATATACTAATGGCGCACCATGTGTTGGTATGCCATTAGTGTCCAAATACTAATGGCGCACCACATCCACGGTGCACCACTACTAACAATTTTTTTATTTTTTTTAAACTAGTAATGGCGCACGAGGGGATAGTGCGCCATTACTAGTTTAACTAGTAATAACTAGTAATGGCGCACCACACCCTCGGTGCGCCACTACTAACAATTTTTTTTTCAAAACTAGTAATGGCGCACCGAGGGGACAATGCGCCATTACTAATTTTAACGAGTAATGGCGCACCACACCCTTGGTGCGCCACTACACCGAGGGTGTGGTGCGCCATTACTAGTTAAGCCATTACTAGTTTAACTAGTAATGGCGCACCACACCCACGGTGCGCCATTACTAACTTTGCCCAAAAATTCCACCGAATGCACCCCCCGGACCGCGTTTTCAGTTTTAGAAAAAATAAAAGAAAATGATGGAAATGTAAAAATAAATAAAAGAAAATAAGTTTCCCATGTGATATGTGGTCTAGTTGTTGGGAAAATTTACAAATATGAATTTCGACTTTATTTGCAAAATCTCTCTGGAATTTGTAAAATAGGCATAACTTTTGCATACGAACTCGGATTAAAAAGTTTTTTATATGAAAAATCATCTACTCGAAAAGTTACATACGAATTGAATCGGGGGAACCCCGTTCATCATCTTCAAAATCCCCAAAAACCTAACAGAACGAAAGATACGGGGCTTTTAAGATCTAGAGGGGGGAAAATGAAAAAATATTCAAACTTACTAGTGGCGCACCATTTGCTAGGTGCGCCACTAGTAACAGAAAAAAAATTGGTTTCAAAAAAACTTTTTTTTGAATTTTTTTCAAAATATGATACGTAATATGACCGAGAAGTTTGAAATATTTTTTCAAAATTTCATTACACTCATGAACATGAACAAAGTCCTAGACATCAACAAGGTTTAATAGGATTGATATGATAGATATATCAACAAGTGCCTGTGAAGTGAGCTGGTGCTAGGGTTGGATAGAATTGCAAAGTTAAGCGTGCTCGGGTTGGAGTAGTGTGAGGATGGGTGACCTTCCCATTAGTAAAAAATTCTAATGGCGCGATGCTAGTGGCGCACCTGTAGTGCGCCATTAGTAGCCAAAACAGGTGTGCCACTAGCAGGCCTTTTCCTAGTAGTGATGGGGTGGCGGGCCAATGGGTGCATGGAAGGGCATTGTTGGAAAAGTCCCAAAAAAGACTCTCCTTAAAAGTCTTCTTCATTTAGTCTTCAAAAGCAACTTTTAGTCCCTAGTAGTCTCTTCCTTTTGGTTAAAAAGTCTCTAAGAAAGACTTTTTATAGTCCCTACATCAAAAAGTCTCTGGAAACAAACACCCCCTATGTTGGGCTGCAATGTGAACCGATCTAACTGGCCCACCTATAACAGAAAACGCTAGGTGTACCAACTGAACAGGTACGCACGTTCAAAAAATTTCAACCGAAAACCTAGAGACACCACACGTTTCTACACGGCCACATCCTAAATTAATACACGTGCCATGTATATAGGTTTACCATAAGGTCATTTTCATACAAGTGGTGAAACCTCAACGCGAAAACGTCCACGGAAATAGGGGCTTGGGTATTCCACACGGTCAAAGATGCAACTATGCAGGCGGCACGCAACGAAATGCCTTCGGCTAACTCGATGCCCGGTCGGATACAAGCGGCCTCATCGTAAGGCATATTCTACGCAGCAGCATGCGGAAGAAGAACAAGAAGATGGCCTTGCATATCGCTGTCGGTTGGCAAATTTTTCTGTGGTTTTTGTTTCTGTTGCGTTATCTTTTGATAGTGGAACGTGGTCAGTTTTCCGGATCATATGAGAAGAATACTTTTGCAGTGGCTATATAGAAAATAAATATTGGTATAAGGGCATCTTTAACATCAACCCACAAACAGATACATTATTTGTTTGAAAATCAGTCTAGACTGGTGTCTCAATACGGATACAGGAGCCATCCATTCAACCTTACACATGAAGAGATGTGCTATACACACGACAAAATGTAGACGACTCATAGACTGATGTTTAAAATCCGGGGGCACATGCGTGCATACATCGAGCACCGGCCGCTGGATTTCGATGTCGTGCATGCGTCGGGCAGCAGGATCGTGCATGAAGCAATTTCGATACCTCAAATATCCGTCCATCTTTCGCCAAACAACAACAATTATCCGCCAAACATATTAGCAGCAATCACCCTTTACATGAATAAAAGCACTTGAAAAGGGAAAAAAAGCGTAAAGACATGCATGCAAGCTAACCTTCCGCCAGATATGCATGCATGTTTAAACCTTCTGCCAACTACTCCCTCCGTCTCATAATTTAAAAATGTTTTTTACACTACACGTTCTTATATTATGGGACGGAGGGAGTACATGCTAAACCTGCCGACAAACAACATATATGCATGCTATAACCTTCCGCCAAACAACATGCTATCCGACCACTTTCCACCAAAGCAATATGCATCAGCCAGCAGCGTTCCGCCATCCGGACAGGGAGGAGAGGGTGTGGTGGTTTTTTATTCGCAAGACAGATGTCCGGAGTCCCGTAAAGCCCCTTTGTCTCGGGTTTGTCAGAAAACGGACCTCCGGAATCGTCGGCGGACCGATACAGGATTGCGTTGGATGGCAAATTGCTTTTGACTCTGAACAACGCGGTCCGGACTATTGTGGGAGGTTTGAGGTCCGCTTTGGAGATGCCCTAATATCTTTGTTGGGGAGAAACGGAAGATGTTTCCATGACGATGTCTCCACTTACCGAGCTTAACATTTCTGAAAAAAGGATAAGAAGGAATTTTTACGCCAGAGAGGCCAGCTTACCTCTGCCTATTTATTAGGTCAAAAGGGTCTATCTCCGGCTCAATCGAATGGAAATATATTGCTTCTCGATCGGCTTTGCACATTTATTCATACAAATCTAAGAAAATATTCACTGTCTTGTAATAATTATGTTCATCTAGTGCAAAAAATATCTAACTTGTTATCATTGCTAAAAAAAGAATTTTCACGAATCTCAACGTCAGATCACTAGATAACTGGTTCTCAGAGTCAATGTCAACTGGGAAATAAGCAAATCCAATAGAGAATTAGTAAAACCAATGACAAATATTTACCTATAGTTAATAAGAGGGAAACCGGGCAACAATCATGGTTACGACTCACATAAAGATTAAAAAAAACAAGATAGACCAATACCACCATGACGTAGCCACCAACACAGGCTCAGACCATCATCTCATCACCCATCTCTCGAGATCCATTGACTTCAACCTCACAACACACGAAGACAAAAACACACCGAACACAGCAATAGATATACAACGACCATGTTACTCCTTGCCAGATAGCCGTCCAACGCGTTTGCCCACCATTGCTCTTCCAACCGAGTACAATGCCAAGGAGTCTGGGGAAACTTCCCACCACCATACGGATAAGCCTCAAGCAACCAGCCCCAACAACATATGCCGGCTCCATGATGATGCCTCCACGAAGGGCAGGAAGTGTCATCTTCGTCCAATCAAAGAACATTTCAACCAAGGTTTTCCGTTAGCTTGGGCCTCGAGGAGAGGAGGAAAACCAACATCACACCAATGCTTCGCAGGACGTTAATGGTGCCTACCTGAATTTCGTCGTCACCTGTTTTAGCCAAAGCGCCATAACATGATAAATTTGTTTTAACCAAAATCTACTTTGGCTTCTCCAACCGAACATCGACCCTTAGATTACCCATGTGCTACCAGCCAAATCCGCCAAACTAGTCCTTGAGGCACGAGTATAGAAACAAATTCAATGCACGGCACGAGAACACAAATATACAAAATATGTTAGTACATAGCATGCACCAAGTCCAAATTTGGTGTGAATAATACCCGACTGTGTCTGCTACTATTCATGGTTGCATTGTGTTGTTTTTGTATCAAGCAGTGGACTAGGCGTTTTGATTTGAATTGTTCTGGCATGAAGCGTGATATATGTATATTGTGCATGTGCCATTAGTTTGCTCTCTCCATCGGCCGACCCCACTCTCATGGCTGTCCAAATATAACTCATGAAAATACCTAATCATTTTGCACAAAGTGAAGATCATAACAACCATATCTCATTCTTGTGAAGGCACATTACTTAAGGAGCCTACACAAGTACGGTTATTCCGATTTTTCTAGCTAAGTACAGTGTGATGTGGCAATCATGTATTTGTAAGCACACATACATAGCTACTGGCAAGCTCAATCCTAATTAATGGCCTTTTGACCTGAAACATAGCTGATCAATCAGTTAGATTTTTTTTAGAAAAGGAGGATGACCCCCGCCATCTGCATCTGGGCGATGCATGCGGCCACTTTATTAATTATTCTCACAAGACCTTACAAAGTCATACAACAGTAAGACTAAAGTCATCAAGCAACAACTATCGCTACACCTATCCAATTGATTGAGGGGCGCTGATAGCCTGGGCCTAATACCAAACAGACATCGCAGCCAGACCTAACATCTAAGACCTGAGGTCCCAACCAGGACGCCTGCCAGGTATGGACACCCACCAGTCCGGCGTGCTCCCCAATCAGGACGCCTGCCGGGTATGAGGCCGCCGCAGCCACTTGCCACCAATCCATCTTCAGAGCTGTACTGTTGCATCTACCTTGCACGGTCTAGCTACTGTCGACGCCACCACGACGCCAGACAGCTTCCTCCTCCTGCGCGAGTCCATCTCCGCGCATCGGACGCCGAGTCTCAACTGCGCCATGCCGCTGAGACCCACCGTCGATGATACTGTTGATGCCACACCTCTCCACCTACATGCCATCTCGCGTTGATTCCGAACTACCAGCAACTCCACCACCCTGAGCAGTCCTCTGCCGACGCCTTCAGGAAGGAACACGACACCAAAGTGCCATCGTCGCCCAGACAGAGGAACATAGGCTTTCACATGCGCTCATGCAGAGGTGGGGGGCGTATGATCCACACCGAAGCCTCCAGGAAGGGAATCGGCGCTGAGGGCGTCGACTTTGGTGCGGCCGCCACGCCGGCCTGGAGTTTCCCCCGGATCCATGCCCACCCGCCAGATCCATCCAGGCAGTATTGGCGTCGACCGTAGTTGCTACCGTAGCCATCACGAACCGGAGTAGATCGAGTCGGAGACGACGCTTCCCATGGAACTCCGGTCGGCCATCGAGGAGCCGCCGTAGCGCCGCCGCCACCACGCCACCCACGCAGCCGTGGAAGGCCCCCCATGATGTCGAGGGAGAAATTCGTCAGCACGACGGCATGATGATGGTGATGATGAAGCTACCGGCGCAGGGCTTCGCCTAAGCACTGTAATGATATGACCGAGGTAGATTATGGTGGAGGGGGGCACCGCACACGGCTAAAAGATCAATGATCAACTTGTGTGTCTATGGGGTGCCCCCTGGCCACGTATATAAAGGATGGAGGGAGGAGGAGGCCGGCCCTCATAGGGCGCGCCCAAAGTGTGCAGTCCTACTAGGACTCCCTAGTCCTAGTAGGATTCCACCTCCCACATGGAATAGGAAAAAGGGAAGGGAGAAGGAGAAGGAAGGAAGAGGGCGCCCCCTTTCCCTAGTCCAATTCGGACCAGTCCATGGGGAAGGGGCGCGGCCACCCTTGAGTCCTTTCTCTCCTTTCCCGTATGGCCCATTAAGGCCCAATACAAATTCCCGTAACTCTCCGGTACTCCGAAAAATACCCGAATCACTGGGAACCTTTCCGATGTCCGAATATAGCCTTCCAATATATCGATCTTTACATCTCGACCATTTCGAGACTCCACGTCATGTCCGTGATCTCATCCAGGACTCCGAACAATCTTCGGTCATCAAATCACATAACTCTTTAATACAAATCGTCACCGAACGTTAAGCGTGCAGACCCTACGGGTTCGACAACTATGTAGACATGACCGAGACACTTCTCCGGTCAATAACTAATAGCGGAACCTGGATGTTCATATTGGCTTCCACATATTCTATAAAGATCTTTATCGGTCAAACCGCATAACGATATACGTTGTTCCCTTTGTCATCGGTATGTTACTTGCCCGAGATTCGATCGTCGGTATCTCAATACCTAGTACAATCTCGTTACCGGCAAGTCTCTTTACTCGTTTCATAATGCATCATCCTGGAACTAACTCATTAATCACATTGCTTGCAAGGCTTATAGTGATGTGCATTACCGAGAGGGCCCAGAGATACCTCTCCGACAATCAGAGTGACAAATCCTAATCTCGATCTATGCCAACTCAACAAGTACCGTCGGAGACACCTGTAGAGCACCTTTATAATCACCCAGTTACGTTGTGACGTTTGGTAGCACACAAAGTGTTCCTCCAGTATTCGGGAGTTGCATAATCTCATAGTCATAGGAACATGTATAAGTCATGAAGAAAGCAATAGCAACATACTAAACGGTCAAGTGCTAAGCTAACGGAATGGGTCAAGTCAATCACATCATTCTCTAATGATGTGATCCCGTTAATCAAATGACAACTCATGTCTATGGCTAGGAAAACCATCTTTGATTCAACGAGCTAGTCAAGTAGAGGCATACTAGTGACACTTTGTCTGTCTATGTATTCACACATGTACTAAGTTTCCTACAATTCTAGCATGAATAATAAACATTTATCATGATATAAGGAAATATAAATAACAACTTTATTATTGCCTCTAGGGCATATTTCCTTCACACCGGGGGAAGCAGCTCCTGCCGTCGCCCCCTGAGTCCTCGCCAGCGCGCCCCGTCGCCAACGCGCCGCCAACCGCCGTCGAATGCCACCCGCGCCAGGTCCGGCCGCTACGGGGAGGAGAGATCCCGCCGCCGCCGATGCCAACCGGGCTTTGCCCGGCGGCACGCCCCGGCGGCGGCGGGCTGGAGAGGTGGGAAAGGGAGCCGAGGGCTTGGTGGCGCTAGGGTTCCCCCCTGGTCGTCGCGTGGGGGCAACCCAGGGGAGAGGGAGATTGTTGGGGAATGTAGTAATTTCAAAATTTTCGTATGCACACGCAAGATCATGGTGATGCACAGCAACGATAGGGGAGAGTGTCGTCCACATACCCTTGTAGATAGTTAAGCGGAAGCGTTATGAAAACGCGGTTGATGTAGTCGTATGTCTTCACGATCGACCGATCCTCGGTACTGAATGTACGGCACCTCCGCGTTCAGCACACGTTCAGCTCGGTGACGTCCCACGAACTCACGATCCAGTAGAGCTCAAGGGAGAGTTTCGTCAGCACGACGGTGTGATGACGATGTTGATGAAGCTACCGACGCAGGGCTTCGCCTAAGCACCGCTACGATATGACCGAGGTGGATTATGGTGGAGGGGGGCACCGCACACGGCTGGGAAAGATCAATGATCAACTTGTGTGTCCTAGGGTGCCCCCTGCCCCCGTATATAAAGGAGCAAGGGGGAAGGCCAGGCGGCCCCTGGAGGGCGCGCCAGGAGGAGTCCTCCTCCTCCTAGTAGGAGTAGGACTCCCCTCTTTCCTACTCCTACTAGGATGGGGAAAGGAAGGGGGAGAAGGAGAAGGAAAGGGGGGCGCCACCCCCCTTCCTAGTCCAATTCGGACCAGAGGGGAGGGGGCGCGCGGCCTGCCCTGGCCGGCCCCTCTCTCTCTCCACTAGGGCCCAACAAGGCCCATTAACCCCCGGGGGGGTTCCGGTAACCCCTCCGGCACTCCGGTAAAATCCCGATTTCACCCGAAACTCTTCCGACATCCAAATATAGGCTTCCAATATATCAATCTTTATGTCTCGACCATTTCGAGACTCCTCGTCATGTCCGTGATCATATCCAGGACTCCGAACTACCTTCGGTACATCAAAACATATAAACTCATAATACCGATCGTCATAGAACTTTAAGCGTGCGGACCCTACGGGTTCGAGAACTATGTAGACATGACCGAGACACGTCTCCGGTCAATAACCAATAGCGAAACCTGGATGCTCATATTGGTTCCTACATATTCTACGAAGATCTTTACCGGTCAAACCGCATAACAATATACGTTGTTCCCTTTGTCATCGGTATGTTACTTGCCCGAGATTCGATCCTCGGTATCTCAATACCTAGCTCAATCTCGTTATCGGCAAGTCTCTTTACTCGTTCCGTAATGCATCATCCCGCAACTAACCCATTAGTCACATTGCTTGCAAGGCTTATAGTGATGTGCTTTACCGAGAGGGCCCAGAGATACCTCTCCGACAATCGGAGTGACAAATCCTAATCTCGATCTATGCCAACTCAACAAGAACCATTGGAGACAGCTGTAGAGCACCTTTATAATCACCCAGTTACGTTGTGACGTTTGGTAGCACACAAAGTGTTCCTCCGGTAATCGGGAGTTGCATAATCTCATAGTCATGGGAACATGTATAAGTCATGAAAAAAGCAATAGCAGTAAACTAAACGATCAAGTGCTAAGCTAACGGAATGGGTCAAGTCAATCACATCATTCTCCTAATGATGTGATCCCGTTAATCAAATGACAACTCATGTCTATGGCTAGGAAACTCAACCATCTTTGATCAACGAGCTAGTCAAGTAGAGGCATACTAGTGACACTATGTTTGTCTATGTATTCACACATTTTATTATGTTTCCGGTTAATACAATTCTAGCATGAATAATAAACATTTATCATGATATGAGGAAATAAATAATAACTTTATTATTGCCTCTAGGGCATATTTCCTTCAGTCTCCCACTTGCACTAGAGTCAATAATCTAGATTATACAGTAATGATTCTAACACCCACGGAGTCTTGGTGCTGATCATGTTTTGCTCGTGGAAGAGGCTTAGTCAACGGGTCTGCAACATTCAGATCCGTATGTATTTTGCAAATCTCTATGTCTCCCACCTGGACTTGATCCCGGATGGAATTGAAGCGTCTCTTGATGTGCTTGGTTCTCTTGTGAAATCTGGTTTCCTTTGCCAAAGCAATTGCACCAGTATTGTCACAAAAGATTTTCATTGGACCCGATGCACTAGGTATGACACCTAGATCGGATATGAAATCCTTCATCCAGACTGCTTCATTTGCTGCTTCCGAAGCAACTATGTACTCCGCTTCACACGTAGATCCCGCCACGACGCTTTGTTTAGAACTGCACCAACTGACAGCTCCACCGTTCAATGTAAACACGTATCCAGTTTGTGATTTAGAATCATCCGGATCAGTGTCAAAGCTTGCATCGACGTAACCATTACGACGAGCTCTTTGTCACCTCCATAAACGAGAAACATATCCTTAGTCCTTTTCAGGTATTTCAGGATGTTCTTGACCGCTGTCCAGTGATCCATTCCTGGATTACTTTGGTACCTCCCTGCTAAGCTAATAGCAAGGCACACATCAGGTCTGGTACACAGCATTGCATACATGATAGAGCCTATGGCTGAAGCATAGGGAACACTTTTCATTTTCTCTCTATCTTCTGCAGTGGTCGGGCATTGAGTCTGACTCAACTTCACACCTTGTAACACAGGTAAGAACCCTTTCTTTGCTTGATCCATTTTGAACTTTTCCAAAACTTTGTCAAGGTATGTGCTTTGTGAAAGTCCAATTAAGCGTCTTGATCTATCTCTATAGATCTTGATGCCCAATATGTAAGCAGCTTGACCGAGGTCTTTCATTGAAAAACTCTTATTCAAGTATCCTTTTATGCTATCCAGAAATTCTATATCATTCGCAATTAAGAATATGTCATCCACATATAATATTAGAAATGCTACAGAGCTCCCACTCACTTTCTTGTAAATACAGGCTTCTCCGAAAGTCTGTATAAAACCATATGCTTTGATCACACTATCAAAACGTTTATTCCAACTCCAAGAGGCTTGCACCAGTCCATAAATGGATCGCTGGAGCTTGCACACTTTGTTAGCTCCCTTTGGATCGACAAAACCTTCCGGTTGCATCATATACAACTCTTCTTCCAGAAATCCATTCAGGAATGCAGTTTTGACATCCATTTGCCAAATTTCATAATCATAAAATGCGGCAATTGCTAACATGATTCGGACAGATTTAAGCATTGCTACGGGTGAGAAAGTCTCATCGTAGTCAACTCCTTGAACTTGTCGAAAACCTTTCGCAACAAGTCGAGCTTTGTAGACAGTGATAACCCACAAGTATAGGGGATCGCAACAGTTTTCGAGGGTAGAGTATTCAACCCAAATTTATTGATTCGACACAAGGGGAGCCAAAGAATATTCTCAAGTATTAGCAACTAAGTTGTCAATTCAGCCACACCTGGATAACTTAGTATCTGCAGCAAAGTATTTAGTAGCAAAGTAATATGATAGTAGTGGTAACGGTAACAAAAGTAACGGTAACGATAGCAAAAGTAATATTTTTGGGTTTTGTAGTGATTGTAACAGTAGCAACGGAAAAGTAAATAAGCAAGGAACAATATATGAAAAGCTCGTAAGCATTGGATCGGTGATGGAGAATTATGCCGGATGCGGTTCATCATGTAACAATCATAACATAGGGTGACACAGAACTAGCTCCAATTCATCAATGTAATGTAGGCATGTATTCCGAATATAGTCATACGTGCTTATGGAAAAGAACTTGCATGACATCTTTTGACCTACCCTCCCATGGCAGCGGGGTCCTAATGGAAACTAAGGGATATTAAGGCCTCCTTTTAATAGAGTACCGGAACAAAGCATTAGCACATAGTGAATACATGAACTCCTCAAACTATGGTCATCACCGGGAGTGGTCCCGATTATTGTCACTTCGGGGTTGCCGGATCATAACACATAGTAGGTGACTATAGACTTGCAAGATAGGATCAAGAACTCACATATATTCATGAAAACATAATAGGTTCAGATCTGAAATCATGGCACTCGGGCCCTAGTGACAAGCATTAAGCATAGCAAAGTCATAGCAACATCAATCTCAGAACATAGTGGATACTAGGGATCAAACCCTGACAAAACTAACTCGATTACATGATAGATCTCATCCAACCCATCACCGTCCAGCAAGCCTACGATGGAATTACTCACGCACGGCGGTGAGCATCATGAAATTGGTGATGGAGCATGGTTGATGATGACGACGGCGACGGATTCCCCTCTACGGAGCCCCGAACGGACTCTAGATCAGCCCTCCCGAGAGGTTTTAGGGCTTGGCGGCGGCTCCGTATCGTAAAAGGCGATGAATCCTTCTCCTTGATTTTTTCTCCCCGAAAGTGAATATATGGAGTTGGAGTTGAGGTCGGTGGAGCGTCAGGGGGCCCACGAGGTAGGGGGCGCCCTAGGGGGGCAGGCGCGCCCCCCACCCTCCTGGACAGGGTGTGGGCCCCCTGACATGGATTTTTCTTCCAGTATTTTTCTTATTTTCCACATAGATGTTCCGTGGAGTTTCAGGTCATTCCGAGAACTTTTGTTTCTGCACATAAATAACACCATGGAAAGTCTGCTGAAAACAGCGTCAGTCCGGGTTAGTTCCATTCAAATCATGCAAGTTAGAGTCCAAAACAAGGGCAAAAGTGTTTGGAAAAGTAGATACGACAGAGACGTATCAACTCCCCCAAGCTTAAACCTTTGCTTGTCCTCAAGCAATTCAGTTGATAAGCTGAAAGTGATAAAGAAAAACTTTTACAAACTCTGTTTGCTCTTGTTGTTGTAAATATGTAAAGCCAGCATTCAAGTTTTCAGCAAAGATTATGACTAACCACATTCACAATAACTCTTAGGTCTCATGTTTACTCATATCAATGGCATAATCAACTAGCGAGCCATAATAATAAATCTCAGATGACAACACTTTCTCAAAACAATCATGATATGATATAATAAGATGGTATCTCGCTAGCCCTTTCTGAGACCACAAAACATAAATGCAGAGCACCTTTAAAGATCAAGGACTGACTAGACATTGTAATTCATGGTAAAAGAGATCCAGTCATAGTCATACCGAATATAAATTAATAGTAATGGATGCAAATGACAGCTGCGCTCTGCAGCTAGTGCTCTTTAATAAGAGGGTGATGACTCAACATAAAAGTAAATAGATAGGCCCTTCGCAGAGGGAAGCAGGGATTTGTAGAGGTGCGAGAGCTCGATTTTCAAATCGAGATAAATAATATTTTGAGCGGCATACTTTCATTGTGAACATAACAACCAAGAGATGGCGATATCTTCCATGCTACACACATTATAGGCGGTTCCCAAACAGAATGGTAAAGTTTATACTCCCCATCCACCAACAAGCATCAATCCATGGCTTTCTCGAAACAACGAGTGCCTCCAACTAGCAACAGTCCCAGGGGGAGTTTTGTTTGCAATTATTTTGATTTAGTTTGCATAAAGCATGGGACTGGGCATCCCGGTGACCAGCCATTTTCTCATGAGTGAGGAGCGGAGTCCACTCCTCTTGAGAATAACCCGCCTAGCATGGAAGATACGGATAGCCCTAGTTGATACGTGAGCTATTCAAGCATACAAAACAGAATTTCATTTGAAGGTTTAGAGTTTGGCACATACAAATTTACTTGGAACGGCATGTAAATACCGCATATAGGAAGGTATAGTGGACTCATATGGCATAACTTTGGGGTTTAAGAGATTGGATGCACAAGCAGTATTCCCGCTTAGTATAGGTGAAGGCTAGCAAAAGACTGGGAAGCGACCAACTAGAGAGCGACAACAGTCATGAACATGCATTAAAATTAATAGACATTGAGTATGAGCATGAGTAGGATATAATCCACCATGAACATAAATATCGTGAAGGCTATGTTGATTTGTTTCAACTACATGTGTGAACATGTGCCAAGTCGAGTCACTCAAATCATTCAAAGGAGGATACCACCCCACTATACCACATCATAACCATTTTAATAGCATGTTGGCACGCAAGGTAAACCATTATAACTCATAGCTAATCAAGCATGGCATAAGAAACTATGATCTCTAATTGTCATTGCAAACATGTTTATTCATAATAGGCTAAATCAGGAACGATGAACTCATCATATTTACAAAAACAAGAGAGGTCGAGTTCATACCAGCTTCTCTCATCTCAGTTAGTCCATCATATATCGTCATAATTTCCTTTCACTTGCATGACCGAACGATGTGAATAATAATAAGAGTGCACGTGCATTGGACTAAGCTGGAATCTGCGAGCATTCAATAAAAAGGAGAAGACAAGGCAATATGGGCTCTTGGTTAAATCAACAATAATGCATATAAGAGCCACTTCAACAATTTAATTATAGTCTTCTCTTATCGACCCCCAAAGAAAAAAAAGAAAAAAAACTATTTACACGGGAAAGTTCCCAACAAGCAAAAGAAGAATGGGAAATCTTTTTGGGTTTTCTTTTTAATTATTACTACTACAGCAAGAAAAGTAAACTAACTAAAAGCTACTACTAATTTTTTTGGTTTTTCTCAAGGTTTAACAAACGCACAAGAAGAAAGCAAGAAAAAGAAAATAAACTAGCATGGATATTACAGTGAAAAAGTATGAGCACCGACGTCTAGCAATGAGTGTGTGAACATGAATGTAATATCGGTGAGAAATACGTACGCCCCCAAGCTTAGGCTTTTGGCCTAAGTTGGTTTATTGCCACGGATGGCCTGGCGGATATCCATAGTTGTAGTCGGGGTCGTACTGAGATGAAGAAGACTCTGACTGCCACTGGTTGGCAATCGTCTCCGGGTCCCAATGGTGGTTAGACTCTCGTGGAGGTTCAAATTGTGGTTCCGGCTCCGTGGCTGGTGTAGGGTTCCGGTAGGCGTGAATGGCCGCCAACGGAACGAGATAAGGACCTTCAGATAAATTAAACAAGGAGGGAGCAGGCAAGATAATAGTCTCAGGGTGATGTTTATCAAAGAACAATTTGTATTTAAGCGCTCCTTCCCTATTCTTAACAATAAAGTCATGCGCTACCATACTCTTATAATCTAAATAAGCAGTGGGCAGCAATTTTTCTTCTTTTTCATAGTGCCTAATAGGTATGTTATAGTGTGCAGCAAGGCGTGAAGCATAAATACCTCCAAAGATGGGGCCCTTTGTACGGTTCAGACTTAACCGTTTGGCAATAATACCGCCCATACTAACAGTGTTATCGCAGAATAAACCATGGAACAAAATAATAATATCAGGAACACTAAGGTTTCCACAGTTTCCGCGACCAGTTAAGCAACGACTAGAAAATATGGCAAAGTAGCGTAAAACAGGAAAATGTATGCTACCGATTCTTGCATCGGAAACCTTCCTGGTTTCCCCCACAGTGATAGTGTCAATAAACCCGTCCACATCTTTACGATGTGGTTCCTCTAAACTACCCGCAAAAGGTATTTTGCAAACCTTGCAAAATTCATCTAGTGGCATCTTCTTAACAACATCATATAAATGAAACTCTACTGAAGGAGGTGTTTCCTTAGGATAATAGTAGAAGTTTTGCACAAAAGTATTGGTGAGTAAGAGATAATGATTGCGTTGGTCGCGGAGGAAGTCGGTGAGGCCTGCATTCTCAGCCAATTCATAAAAATCATCATAAATCCCGGCTTCTCTCAAGAAATCATTGGAAGGCCGTTCACATGGCCGGACCTCCGCGGTGCGAGGCAAATTATATTTGGGCCTCTGTGCTTCTTCACTTTGCTTTTCCTTCGAGCTTTGGCTCGATGAGCCCCTCAAAAATCTCTTCATTATTTTCTGAAAATTTCTGAAATTTTTAGCAACTTCAAATAAAAGTGAACCAAGCTCAACAAAATTGATGGCAACTACTCCTACAAGTGCCTAGAGCCTATATCATGCATTAGAACTACTTGGAACCATATAAATTTGACATGCAAGCTCAAGAACATGGTCACCTAGGCAGCACCAATTTGCAATGAATAAAGCACTAGAACAAAAACTAATTGGACCAATGGAGAAGTCACATACCAAGGAACAATCCCCCCAAGCAGTTTTGTGATAGGTTGTAACGCCCGGATAATCAAGCTACAGTAATCCCACGCTAATGGTGCCACGTCACCACAGTTACTGTTGCTAATCTACCGTTAGGTCAAACCGTTTGAAAAATTCGAATTCAAATTAATGTCAACAATAAAAGTTTTTCAAAATTTAAAACAAAAATGTTCGGGGGTGCCATATTTTGCATAAGTAAATATGGTGTAGTAAACACATTTTTATAAAATGCCTAAATAATTTAAATTGAAATAAAACAGAAAAGCAAATAAATAAAAGAAAGAAAATACAAAAGAGAAAACAAACAAAAAAAGAAAGAAGAAAACCCCCTCTGGACCGTGGCCCAACTGGGCCAACCACCCCAGGCCCAGCCGGCCGGCCCACCCCCACTCTCCCCTTATCCACTCCCCCTGCAAACCCTAACCCACTCCCCCACTCGCGCCCCACTCTCCCCCTCCCTCCCCCGATCCAGATCGGATCGGGCTCGAAGCCGCCGCCTCGCCCTCGTCCGTCACCGCCTCGCCGGAGCGCGTCCTCGCCGGCCTGCCTCCTCCTCCTCGCCGGACTGCCTCCTCCACATCGTCGTCGTCCCCGCCTTCCACCCCGAGCCCCGCTGCCCCAAACCCCGCCCCCCGTGAGGAACCCCCCTCCTTCTCCTCTTCCCCACGCCCCGCCAGCGCGTGCCCGCACGCGCCCGCCGTGGCTGCGTCCGGCCGCCTTCGCTCCGCCCCGCCGCTGCAGTCCTGTCGCCTGCCCCGCACCCCCCTGTCCAGCGCGCACTCGCCGCGCCCCGCGCGCGCTCGGCCGCGCTCGTCGCCGCACCGTCCCGCTGCTCCCTCGTCCCGTCCGCGCTCACCGCGCGGTGCTGTCGCTGCGGGCGGCGCACCCCCTCCCTCGGCTCCCCCTGCGACAACGCGCGCCCGCCGTGGCCGCGCTAGGCCACTTCCTCCGCCCCGCACGGCGCTCGCCGCCGCGCTCACCGCCTCCACCACCGCGCCCCACGGCCCCCTCCGTTCGCCCTCACCACCGCCGCGGCTTGCGCGCCCCGCCCTCGGCCTCGTCGCCGCTTCGACCTGGGGGCCACGCCGTGCCGCCCCAGCGTGTTGGTCGCCGCTCGGGCTTGACCCCGCCCGCGGCGCTCGTCGCCGGGTCCGCCCGCACCACTGCCCGTCGCCTGCGCCGCACACGCGCGCCGCGCCCGCGCCCGCCTGTGGCCCCTGGGCCACTGCCAGGTGGGGCCTCGCCCCTGAGCCACTGCCCCTGGGCCCGAACCCCCTAGGGCCAATGACATGTGGGGCCCAACCCACAGAACAAAAATAATAATAAAAGAAAATATAAAAAATAATAAAAATAAATTTAATTAATTAATTAATTAACTAAATTAATTAAGTTAATTAATCCTGTTTAAATTAATCTAATTAATTAGTTAATTTAATTAAACAGTAATTAATTAGCTAAACCCGAATTAAACTAAGCAGTGTATGACATGCGGGACCCGCATGTCAGTTTGACCCAGTCAACGCCCTGTTGACTCCTGACGTCATGATGACGTCAGCATGCACTGTTCTGGATAATGTTGTATTAAATAAATTAAATAAATGCTAAAATTAATTTAAATCTTTTAAAATTCATATAAAATAAACCGTAGCTCGGATGGAAAAACTTTGTACATGAAAGTTACTGAGAACGACAAGACGAATCCGAATACGCAGGCCGTTTGTCAGCCACACGTTCCTAGCATGGCGAACATGGAACTTTCCCCCTCCGGTCCGTCTTTCCGAAAACGCGAAACATCGGGAATACTTTCCTGAATGTCCCCCCCCTTCGCCGGTACCACCTACTGCCGCGTTAGGGCACACCTAGCACCGCTCATTGTCATGTCACGCATCGTCATGCTTATGTTTGGATTGTATTTACTGTTTCTCCCCCCCCCTCTTCTCTCCGGTAGACTACGAGACCGACGCTGCTGCTGCCCAGTTCGACTACGGAGTTGACGACCCCTCCTACTTGCCAGAGCAACCAGGCAAGCCCCCACCTTGATCACCAGATATCGCCTATTCTTCTCTATACTGCTTGCATTAGAGTAGTGTAGCATGTTACTGCTTTCCGTTTACCCTATCCTGATGCATAGCCTGTCCTTGCTTCTACTGTTGTTACCTTTACCTGCAATCCTACATGCTTAGTATAGGATGCTAGTTTTCCATCAGTGGCCCTACATTCTTGTCCGTCTGCTGTGCTATACTATCGGGTCGTGATCACTTGGGCGGTGATCACGGGTTTATACTTATATACTATATACATGACACATGTGGTGACTAAAGTCGGGTCGGCTCGTAGGAGTACCCGCAAGTGGATCTTTGTGGCGGAGCGACAGGGCAGGTTGAGACCACCTAGGCGAGAGGTGGGCTTGGCCCTGGACGGCGTCCGCGGTTACTTCAAAATAACACGCTTAACGAGTTCTTGTATTTGAACTGAGTCTGGCCATTTGGTCTATACGCACTAACCAGCTACGCGGGAACAGTTATGGGCACTCGACGTCGTGGTATCAGCCGAAGCTCTTTTTGACGTCAGCGACTGAGTGGCGTGCGCCGCATTGGACTGTAAGCTCGCGCTTGTATTAAAGGGGCTAGGTCTGCTTCCGGCCGCGTACGCAACGTGCAGGTGTGCAATGGGCCATGGGCCCAGACCCCTGCGCGCATAGGGTTTAGACCGGCGTGCTGACCTCTCTGTTGAGCCTAGGTGGGGCTGCGACGTGTTGATCTTCCGAGGCCGGGCATGACCCAGAAAAGTGTGTCCGGCCAAATGGGATCAAGCGTGTTGGGTTATGTGGTGCACCCCTGCAGGGAAGTTTATCTATTCGAATAGCCGTGTCCCTCGGTAAAAGGACGACCCGGAGTTGTACCTTGACCTTATGACAACTAGAACCGGATACGTAATAAAATACACCCTTCCAAGTGCCAGATACAACCCGGTGATCGCTCTCAAACAGGGCGACGAGGACGCCGGGTAGGATTATGCTATGCGATGCTACTTGGAGGACTTCAATCTACTCTCTTCTACATGCTGCAAGATGGAGATGGCCAGAAGCGTAGTCTTCGACATGAATAGCTATCCCCCTCTTATTCTGGCATTCTGCAGTTCAGTCCACTGATATGGCCCTTTACACATATACCCATGCATATGTAGTATAGCTCCTTGCTTGCGAGTACTTTGGATGAGTACTCACGGTTGCTTTTCTCCCTCTTTTTCCCCCTTTCCTTTCTACCTGGTTGTCGCAACCAGATGTTGGAGTCTAGGAGCCAGACGCCACCGTCAACGACGACTCCTACGGCACTGGAGGTGCCTACTACTATGTGCAGCCCGCTGACGACGACCAGGAGTAGTTAGGAGGATCCCAGGCAGGAGGCCTTGCCTTTTCGATCGTTGCTACTTTTGTGCTAGCCTTCTTAAGGCAAACTTGTTTAACTTATGTCTGTACTCAGATATTGTTGCTTTCGCTGACTCGTCTATGATCGAGCACTTGTATTCGAGCCCTCGAGGCCCCTGGCTTGTATTATGATGCTTGTATGACTTATTTATGTTTTAGAGTTGTGTTGTGATATCTTCCCGTGAGTCCCTGATCTTGATCGTACACATTTGCGTGCGTGATTAGTGTACGGTCAAATCGGGGGCATCGCAAGTTGGTATCAGAGCCGACTGCTTGTAGGAATCCCCCTTTCCACACTCCTTGGCCGAAGTCGAGTCTAGACATTACAAATTTTTTACTAACATGGTTGTGTGTCTTACGGGCCCACGTCGCCATTGGGTGGTACTAGGATCTTTTACTCCTCGACCTTTACTCCAGGACTCTGAACTCTCTTCTACTCGGGTTAAACGAATTTGCTAACTCTAACACTAGGATCCCGTGCCTGCATTCACCCCAAAGTTGGATAAGCCATAGTTGTTTCTTAGAATAGTATTTTGAACAATTCACACACTGTCATTTGACTCCTTTGAAACGTCTTTGCTTACAGATGGAACCCACGAGGCAGGTCGTGCGCCACACGACGGCCATTGGTGCCTCGAGATCACCTGCTGTGCTAGCTGAGATGATGACCGATCTGGGTTATCGCTGGCACCCTGAGTACACCGTCTACGAGGAGTACCAGGACTTTAACCAAGAGCAGTACCGTGCCATCGTCCACCTCTACTCGCGGGAGTATGACTCCACTACTGTGCTGCACACCGCTCATGGTGTTGGTGTGACCATCGATATGGCTATCCACGATGCTGCTTATGCTGCTCTGACACGCCTTCGTGGAGAGTATCGGGAGTTGGACACCTCCCCTTTCAGGCACATTGCTATCGCATCTGATGTTGGTGCGGAGGGATACTATACTGCTGCCTACTCCACTGTCACCCGAGAGCCCTTCTACCATCAGAACCTGGTTCTGCATGCTGATGGGCTGGATCGAGCTAACCGAGCTCTTCGCCACGATTTGTACACCACCCGTCAGCACCTTTACCGTGCTCTGACGCTGTTGCACCCCTTTGTCCGATCTAGGGAGCTTCCCCGTTCTGCGATCTACCCAGCCAGGACTGTGATGCCCCAGGGTGTCCGCTGGCCAGATGTGGGAGGCCACTCTCCCGCACTTGGACCTCTTCTGCCACCTGAGCGTCAGGTTCTGCACCAGAGTATTCGCGGACCCCAGGTTGCTGACGTGGAGTTCCCGATGCGACACTACCAGCTTTCAGGCTACACCTACCTCCACAGTACCTCTTGGGACTGATGTAGGCTTGCTTGTTGGTGTTAGATGCATTAGCCGTGGGCCTGTGGAGGGGAGCCACCATGGGCCCACGAGGCAGGGGGCGCGCCCTCTACCCTCGTGGCCAGGTGCTTGCCCCTCCTGCTGTGTTCTCAGTGCCAGATATTCTGAAATATTCTAGAAAGAATCATATTCCATTTTCAGGGCATTTGGAGAACTTTTATTTTCGGGGTATTTTTATATTGCACGGATAAATCAAAAAACAGGCAGAAAAATCCTATTTTTACTTTATTTCAACTAAATAATAGAAAGTAGAAAGAGGGTACAGAAGGTTGTGCCGTCTAGTTTCATCCATCTCATGCTCATCGAAAGGAATCCACTAACAAGGTTGATCAAGTCTTGTTAACAAACTCATTCCAAATAACATGGAACCGGGGAAATTTCGAATAACACTATGTTACCTCAACGGGGATATGCACATCCCCAATAATAAGAATATCATATTTCTTCTTGACAGTAGGAAGAGGAAATTCAAAACCTCCAAAATTAATCGATGGAATTATTCCAATAGAATTGATACTATGGACTTGAGGTTGTTTCCTCGGAAAGTGTACCGTATGCTCATTACCATTAACATGAAAAGTGACATTGCCTTTGTTGCAATCAATAACAGCCCCTGCAGTATTCAAAAAAGGTCTCCCAAGAATAATAGACATACTATCGTCCTCGGTAATATCAAGAATAACAAAGTCCGTTAAAATAGTAACGTTTGCAACCACAACAGGCACATCCTCACAAATACCGACAGGTATAGCAGTTGATTTATCAGCCATTTGCAAAGATATTTCAGTAGGTGTCAACTTATTCAAATCAAGTCTACGATATAAAGAGAGAGGCATAACACTAATGTTGGGGAATGTAGTAATTTCAAAAAATTTCCTACGCACACGCAAGATCATGGTGATGCATAGCAACGAGAGGGGAGAGTGTTGTCCATGTACCCTCGTAGACCGACGGCGGAAGCGTTATCACAACGCGGTTGATGTAGTCGTACGTCTTCACGATACGACCGATCAAGTACCGAACGCACGGCACCTCCGAGTTCTACACACGTTCAGCTCGATGACGTCCCTCGAACTCCGATCCAGCCGAGTGTTGAGGGAGAGTTTCGCCAGCACGACGGCATGGTGATGATGATGATGTTCTACCGACGCAGGGCTTCGCCTAAGCTCCGCAACGGTATTATCAAGGTGTAATATGATGGAGGGGGGCACCGCACACGGCTAAAAGATCTCAAGGATCAATTGTTGTGTCTCTGGGGTGCCCCCTGCCCCCGCATATAAAGGAGCAAGGGAGGAGGAGGCCGGCCCTAGGAGGGGGCGCACCAAGTGTGGAGTCCTACTAGGACTCTCTAGTCCTAGTAGGATTCCACCTCCCATATGGAATAGGAAAAGAGGAAGGGAAAAAGAGAAGGAAGGAAGGGGGCGCCCCCCTTCCCTAGTCCAATTCGGACCAGACCAAGGGGAGGGGTGCGGCCACCCTTGAGGCCCTTTTTCTTCTTTCCCGTATGGCCCAATAAGGCCCAATACGTATTCCCGTAACTCTCCGGTACTCCGAAAAATACCCGAATCACTCGGAACCTTTCCGAAGTCCGAATATAGTCGTCCAATATATCGATCTTTACGTCTCGACCATTTCGAGACTCCTCGTCATGTCCCCCATCTCATCCGGGACTCCGAACTCCTTCGGTACATCAACATACATAAACTCATAATAAAACTGTCATCGTAACTTTAAGTGTGCGGACCCTACGGGTTCGAGAACTATGTAGACATGACCGAGACACGTCTCCGGTAAATAACCAATAGCGGGACCTGGATGCCCATATTGGCTCCCACATATTCTACGAAGATCTTTATCGGTCAGACCGCATAACAACATACATTGTTCCCTTTGTCATCAGTATGTTACTTGCCCGAGATTCGATCGTCGGTATCTCGATACCTAGTTCAATCTCGTTACCGGCAAGTCTCTTTACTCATTCCGTAACACATCATCCCGCAACTAACTTATTAGTCACAATGCTTGCAAGGCTTATAGTGATGTGCATTACCGAGTGGGCCCAGAGATACCTCTCCGACAATCGGAGTGACAAATCCTAATCTCGAAATACGCCAACCCAACAAGTACCTTTGGAGACACCTGTAGAGCACCTTTATAATCACCCATTTACGTTGTGACGTTTGGTAGCACACAAAGTGTTCCTCCGGTAAACGGGAGTTGCATAATCTCATAGTCAGAGGAACATGTATAAGTCATGAAGAAAGCAATAGCAACATACTAAACGATCGGGTGCTAAGCTAACGGAATGGGTCAAGTCAATCACGTCATTCTCCTAATGAGGTGATCTCGTTAATCAAATGACAACTTATGTCTATGGCTAGGAAACATAACCATCTTTGATTAACGAGCTAGTCAAGTAGAGGCATACTAGTGACACTCTGTTTGTCTATGTATTCACACATGTATTATGTTTCCGGTTAATACAATTCTAGCATGAATAATAAACATTTATCATGATATAAGGAAATAAATAATAACTTTATTATTGCCTCTAGGGCATATTTCCTTCAGTCTCCCACTTGCACTAGAGTCAATAATCTAGTTCACATCGCCATGTGATTTAACATGAATAGTTCACATCACCATGTGATTAACACCCATGGTTCACATCGTCATGTGACCATCACCCAAAGGGTTACTAGAGTCAGTAATCTAGTTCACATCGCTATGTGATTAACACCCAAAGAGTACTAAGGTGTGATCATGTTTTGCTTGTGAGATAATTTTAGTCAACGGGTCTGTCACATTCAGATCCGTAAGTATTTTGCAAATTTCTATGTCTACAATGCTCTGCATGGAGCTACTCTAGCTAATTGCTCCCACTTTCAATATGTATCTAGACCGAGACTTTGAGCCATCTAGATTAGTGTCAAAACTTGCATCGACGTAACCTTTTATGACGAGCCTTTTGTCACTTCCATAATCGAGAAACATATCCTTATTCCAGTAAGGATAATTTTGACCGCTGTCCAGTGATCTACTCCTAGATCACTATTGTACTCCCTTGCCAAAATCAGTGTAGGGTATACAATAGATCTAGTACACAGCATGGCATACTTTATAGAACCTATGGCCAAGGCATAGGGAATGACTTTCATTCTCTTTCTATCTTTTGTCGTGGTCAGGCTTTGAGTCTTACTCAATTTCACACCTTGTAACACAGGCAAGAACTCTTTTCTTTGACTGTTCTATTTTGAACTACTTCAAAATCTTGTTAAGGTATGTACTCATTGAAAAACTTATCAAGCGTCTTCATCTATCTCTATAGATCTTGATGCTCAATATGTAAGCAGCTTCACCGAGGTCTATCTTTGAAAAACTCCTTTCAAACACTCCTTTATGCTTTGCAGAATAATTCTACATTATTTCCGATCAACAATATGTCATTCACATATACTTATCAGAAATGCTGTAGTGCTCCCACTCACTTTCTTGTAAATACAGGCTTCACCGCAAGTCTGTATACAACTATATGCTTTGATCAACTTATCAAAGCGTATATTCCAACTCCGAGATGCTTGCACCAGTCCATTGATGGATCGCTGGAGCTTGCATATTTTGTTAGCACCTTTAGGATTGACAAAACCTTCTGGTTGTATCATATACAACTCTTCTTTAATAAATCCATCAAGGAATGCAGTTTTGTTTATCCCTTTGCCAGATTTCATAAAATGCGGCAATTGCTAACATGATTCGGACAGACTTAAGCATAGATACGAGTGAGAAACTCTCATCGTAGTCAACATCTTGAACTTGTCGAAAACCTTTTTGCGACAATTCTAGCTTTGTAGATAGTGATACTACTATCAGCGTCCGTCTTCCTCTTGACAATCCATTTATTCTCAATTGCTTGCCGATCATCGGGCAAGTCAACCAAAGTCCACACTTTGTTCTCATACATGGATCTCATCTCAGATTTCATGGCCTCAAGCCATTTTGCGGAATCTGGGCTCACCATCGCTTCTTCATAGTTCGTAGGTTCGTCATGGTCTAGTAACATAACCTCCAGAACAGGATTACCGTACCACTCTGGTGCGGATCTTACTCTGGTTTACCTACGAGGTTTGGTAGTAACTTGATCTGAAGTTACATGATCATCATCATTAACTTCCTCACTAATTGGTGTAGAAGTCACAGGAACAGATTTCTGTGATCCAATAAGGGAGCAGGTACAGTTACCTCATCAAGTTCTACTTTCCTCCCACTCACATCTTTCAAGAGAAACTCCTTCTCTAGAAAGGATCCATACTTAGCAACGAATGTCTTGCCTTCGGATCTGTGATAGAAGGTGTACCCAACTGTCTCCTTTGGGTATCCTATGAAGACACATTTCTCCGATTTGGGTTTGAGCTTATCAGGATGAAATTTTTTCACATAAGCATCGCAACCCCAAAATTTTAAGAAACGACAACTTTGGTTTCTTGCCAAACCACAGTTCATAAGGCGTCGTCTCAACGGATTTTGATGGTGCCCTATTTAACGTGAATGTAGCTGTATCTAATGCATAACCCAAAACGATAGTGGTAAATTGGTAAGAGACATCATAGATTGCACTATATCCAATAAAGTATGGTTATGACGTTCGGACACACCATTACACTGTGGTGTTCCAGGTGGCGTGAGTAGTGAAACTATTTCACATTGTTTTAACTGAAGGCCAAACTCGTAACTCAAATATTTTACCTCTGCGATCATATCGTAGAAACTTTTATTTTCTTGTTACGATGATTCTCCACTTCACTCTGAAATTCTTTGAACTTTTCAAATGTTTCAGACTTTGTGTTTCATCAAGTAGATATACCCATATCTGCTCAAATCATCTGTGAAGGTCAGAAAATAATGATACCTGCTACGAGCCTCAATATTCATCGGACCACATACATCTGTATGTATGATTTCCAACAAATCTGTTGCTCTCTCCATAGTTCCGAAGAACGGCGTTTTAGTCATCTTGCCCATGAGGCACGGTTCGCAAGCATCAAGTGATTCATAATCAAGTGATTCCAAAATCCCATCAGTATGGAGTTTCTTCATGCGCTTTACACCAATATGACCTAAACGGCAGTACCACAAATAAGTTGCACTATCATTATTAACTTTGCATCTTTTGGCTTCAATATTATGAATATGTGTATCACTACGATCGAGATCCAACAAACCATTTTCGTTGGTGTGTATGACCATAAAGGTTTTATTCATGTAAACAGAACAACAATTGTTCTCTAACTTAAATGAATAACCGTATTGCAATAAACATGATCAAATCATATTCATGCTCAACGCAAACACCAAATAACACTTATTTAGTTTCAACACTAATCCCGAAAGTACAGGGAGTGTGCGATGATGATCATATCAATCTTGGAACTACTTCCAACACACATCGTCACCTCGCCTTTTACTAGTCTCTGTTTATTCTGCAACTCCCGTTTTCGAGTTACTACTCTTTAGCAACTGAACCAGTATCAATTACCGAGGGGTTGCTATAATCACTAGTAAAGTACACATCAATAATCTGTATATCAAATATACCTTTGTTCACTTTTACTAGTCTCTGTTTATTCTGCAACTCCCGTTTCGAGTTACTACTCTTACCAACTGAACCAGTATCAATTACCGAGGGATTGCTATAAACACTAGTAAAGTACACATCAATAATCTGTATATCAAATATACCTTTGTTCACTTTGCCATCCTTCTTATCCACCAAATAGTTGGGGTAGTTCCGCTTCCAGTGACCAGTCCCTTTGCAGTAGAAGCACTTAGTCTCAGGCTTAGGACCAGACTTAGGCTTCTTCACTTGAGCAGCAACTTGCTTGCCGTTCTTTTTGAAGTTCCCCTTTTTCCCTTTGCCCTTTTCTTGAAACTAGCGGTCTCGTCAACCATCAACACTTGAAGTGGTCTCGTCAACCATCAACACTTGATGTTTTTCTTGATTTCTACCTTCGTCGATTTCAGCATCACGAAGAGCTCGGGAATTACTTTCGTCGTCCCTTGTATACCATAGTTCATCACGAAGTTCTACTAACTTGGTGATGGTGACTAGAGAATTCTGTCAATCACTATTTTATCTGGAAGATAAACTCCCACTTGATTCAAGCGATTGTAGTACCCAGACAATCTGAGCACATGCTCACTAGTTGAGCGATTCTCCTCCATCTTTTTTGCTATAGAACTTGTTGGAGATTTCATATCTCTCAACTCGGGTATTTGCTTGAAATATTAACTTCAACTCCTGGAACATCTCATATGGTCCATGACGTTCAAAACGTCTTTGAAGTCCCGATTCTAAGCCGTTAAGCATGGTGCACTAAACTATCAAGTAGTCATCATATTGAGCTAGCCAAACGTTCATAACGTCTACATCTGCTCTTGCAATAGGTCTGTCACCTAGCGGTGCATCAAGGACATAATTTTTCTGTGCAGCAATGAGGATAATCCTCAGATCACGGATCCAATCCGCATCTTTGCTACTAACATCTTTCAACATAATTTTTCTCTAGGAACATAAAAATAAACACAGGGAAGCAACAACGCGAGCTATTGATCTACAACATAATTTGCAAAATACTATCAGGACTAAGTTCATGATAAATTTAAGTTCAATTAATCATATTACTTAAGAACTCCCACTTAGATAGACATCTCTCTAATCATCTAAGTGATTACGTGATCCAAAGCAACTAAACCATGTCCGATTAACACGTTAGATGGAGTAGTTTCAATGGTGAACATCACTATGTTGATCATATCTACTATATGATTCACGCTCGACCTTTCGGTCTCTGTGTTCCGAGGCCATATCTGTATATGCTAGGCTCGTCAAGTTTAACCTGAGTATTCCGCGTGTGCAACTGTTTTGCACCCGTTGTATTTGAACGTAGAGCCTATCACACCCGATTAACACGTGGTGTCTCAGCACGAAGAACTTTTGCAACGGTGCATACTCAGGGAGAACACTTTTATCTTGAAATTTTAGTGAGAGATCATCTTATAATGCTACCGTCAATCAAAGCAAGATAAGATGCATAAAGGATTAACATCACATGCAATCAATATAAGTGATATGATATGGCCATCATCATCTTGTGCTTGTGATCTCCATCTCCGAAGCACCGTGCTTGTGATCTCCATCTCCGAAGCACCGTCATGATCACCATCGTCACCGGCGCGACACCTTGATCTCCATCGTAGCATCGTTGTCGTCTCGCCAACTTAATGCTTTTACGACTATCGCTACCGCTTAGTGATAAAGTAAAACTATTACATGGTGATTGCATCTCATACAACAAAGCGACAACCATATGGCTCCTGCCAGTTGCCGATAACTCGGTTACAAAACATGATCATCTCATACAACACATTATATCACATCATGTCTTGACCATATCACATCACAACATGCCCTGCAAAAACAAGTTAGACGTCCTCTACTTTGTTGTTGCAAGCTTTACGTGGCTGCTACGGGCTTAGCAAGAACCGTTCTTACCTATGCATCAAAACCACAACGATAGTTTGTCAAGTTGGTGCTGTTTTAACCTTCGCAAGGACCGGGCGTAGCCACACTCGGTTCAACTAAAGTGAGAGAGACAGACACCCGCCAGTCACCTTTAAGCAACGAGTGCTCCGAACGGTGAAACCAGTCTCGCGTAAGCGTACGCGTAATGTCGGTCCGGGCCGCTTCATCTCACAATACCGCTGAACCAAAGTATGACATGCTGGTAAGCAGTATGACTTATATCGCCCACAACTCACTTGTGTTCTACTCGTGCATAGCATCAACGCATAAAACCTGGCTCGGATGCCACTGTTGGGGAACGTAGTAATTTCAAAAAAATTCCTACGCACACGCAAGATCATGGTGATGCATAGCAACGAGAGGGGAGAGTGTTGTCCACGTACCCTCGTAGACCGACAGCGGAAGCGTTATCACAACGCGGTTGATGTAGTCGTACGTCTTCACGATACGACCGATCAAGTACCGAACGCACGGCACCTCCGAGTTCTACACACGTTCAGCTCGATGACGTCCCTCGAACTCCGATCCAGCCGAGTGTTGAGGGAGAGTTTCGTCAGCACGACGGCGTGGTGACGATGATGATGTTCCTACCGACGCAGGGCTTCGCCTAAGCTCCGCAACGGTATTATCGAGGTGTAATATGGTGGAGGGGGGCACCGCACACGGCTAAAAGATCTCAAGGATCAATTGTTGTGTCTCTGGGGTGCCCCCCTGCCCCCGTATATAAAGGAGCAAGGGAGGAGGAGGCCGGCCCTAGGAGGGGGCGCACCAAGTGTGGAGTCCTACCAGGACTCCCTAGTCCTAGTAGGATTCCACCTCCCATATGGAATAGGAAAAGAGGAAGGGAAAAAGAGAAGGAAGGAAGGGGGCGCCCCCCTTCCCTAGTCCAATTCGGACCAGACCAAGGGGAGGGGTGCGGCCACCCTTGAGGCCCTTTTCTTCTTTCCCGTATGGCCCAATAAGGCCCAATACGTATTCCCGTAACTCTCCGGTACTCCGAAAAATACCCGAATCACTCGGAACCTTTCGAAGTCCGAATATAGTCGTCCAATATATCGATCTTTACGTCTCGACCATTTCGAGACTGCTCGTCATGTCCCCGATCTCATCCGGGACTCCGAACTCCTTCGGTACATCAACATACATAAACTCATAATAAAACTGCCATCGTAACTTTAAGCGTGCGGACCCTACGGGTTCGAGAACTATGTAGACATGACTGAGACACGTCTCCGGTCAATAACCAATAGCGGGACCTGGATGCCCATATTGGCTCCCACATATTCTATGAAGATCTATATCGGTCAGACTGCATAACAACATACGTTGTTCCCTTTGTCATCAGTATGTTACTTGCCCGAGATTCGATCGTCGGTATCTCGATACCTAGTTCAATCTCGTTACTGGCAAGTCTCTTTACTCGTTCCGTAACACATCATCCCGCAACTAACTTATTAGTCACAATGCTTGCAAGGCTTATAGTGATGTGCATTACCGAGTGGGCCCAGAGATACCTCTCCGACAATCGGAGTGACAAATCCTAATCTCGAAATACGCCAACCCAACAAGTACCTTTGGAGACACCTGTAGAGCACCTTTATAATCACCCATTTACGTTGTGACGTTTGGTAGCACACAAAGTGTTCCTCCGGTAAACGGGAGTTGCATAATCTCATAGTCAGAGGAACATGTATAAGTCATGAAGAAAGCAATAGCAACATACTAAACGATCGGGTGCTAAGCTAACGGAATGGGTCAAGTCAATCACGTCATTCTCCTAATGAGGTGATCTCGTTAATCAAATGACAACTTATGTCTATGTCTAGGAAACATAACCATCTTTGATTAACGAGCTAGTCAAGTAGAGGCATACTAGTGACACTCTGTTTGTCTATGTATTCACACATGTATTATGTTTCCGGTTAATACAATTCTAGCATGAATAATAAAAATTTATCATGATATAAGGAAATAAATAATAACTTTATTATTGCCTCTAGGGCATATTTCCTTCAACTAACACCGGCTCCAAGATCACACAAAGCAGTTTTAACATAGTTTCTTTTAATGGAGCATGGTATAGTTGCTACTCCTGGATCTCCAAGTTTCTTTGCTATTCCACCTTTATGAGTATAATTAGCAAGCATGGTGGAAATTTCAGCTTCTGCTATCTTTCTTTTATTAGTGACAATATCTTTCATATACTTAGCATAAGGATTCATTTTGAGCATATCAGTCAAATGCATACGCAAAAAGATAGGTCTAATCATTTCAGCAAAGCGCTCAAAATCCTCATCATCCTTTTTCTTGGATGGTTTGGGAGGAAAAGGCATGGGTTTCTGAACCCATGGTTCTCTTTCTTTACCGTGCTTCCTAGAAACAGAGTCTCTCTTATCATAACGTTGATTCTTTGACTGTGGCTTATCAAGATCAATAGCAGGTTCAATTTCTACATCATTATCATTACTAGGTTGAGCATCAGCATGAACATCATCATTAATATTTTCACTAGGTTCATGTTCATTACCAGATTGTGTTTCAGCATCATAAATAGAAATATCATTTGGATTCTCAGGTGGTTCAGCAATAGGTTCACTAGAAGCATGCAAAGTCCTATCATTTTTCTTTTTCTTCTTTTTAGAAGGACTAGGTGCATCAATATTATTTCTCTGAGAATCTTGCTCAATTCTCCTAGGGTGGCCTTCAGGATACAAAGGTACCTGAGTCATTTTACCAGTTCTAGTAGCCACTCTAACAGCAAAGTCATTATTCTTACTATTTGATTCATTGAGCAAATCATTTTGAGCTTTAAGTACTTGTTCTACTTGAGTGGTAACCATAGAAGCATGTTTACTAATGAGTTTAAGTTCACCTCTAACTCTAGACATATAATCACCCAAGTGCTCAATCATATAAGCATTTTGTTTTAATTGTCTACCAAAATAAGCATTGAAATCTTCTTGCTTAACCATAAAGTTATCAAACTCATCCAAGCATTGGCTAGCAAACTTAGTAGGAGGGATTTCAGCTTTATCATATCTATAGAGAGAATTTACCTTTACTACCTGTGTCGGGTTATCAAGACCATGAGTTTCTTTAATAGGTGATGGATTAAGATCATATGTTTCTTCAACAGGCGGTCAATTAAGACCATGTATTTCTTCAATAGGAGGTAATTTCTTAACATCTTCAGCTTTAATACCCTTTTCTTTCATAGATTTCTTTGCCTCTTGCATATCTTCAGGACTGAGAAATAGAACACCTCTCTTCTTCGGAGTTGGTTTAGGAATAGGCTCAGGAACTAGCTCATGAAGTGTCCAATTATTTTCATTTGTCAACATATTATTCAATAGAATTTCAGCTTCATCCGGTGTTCTTTCCCTGAAAACAGAGCCAGCACAACTATCCAGGTAATCTCTGGAAGCATCGGTTAGTCCATTATAAAAGATATCAAGTATTTGATTTTTCTTAAGAGGATGATCAGGCAAAGCATTAAGTAATTGGACAAGCCTCCCCCAAGCTTGTGGGAGACTCTCTTCTTCAATTTGCACAAAATTATATATGTCCCTTAAAGCAGCTTGTTTCTTATGAGCAGGGAAATATTTAGCAGAGAAGTAATAAATCATATCCTGGGGACTACGCACACAACCAGGATCAAGAGAATTAAACCATATCTTAGCATCACCCTTTAATGAGAACGGAAATATTTTAAGGATATAAAGGTAGCGAGAGTTCTCATCATTAGTGAACAGGGTGGCTATATCATTTAATTTAGTAAGATGTGCCACAACAGTTTCAGATTCATAGCCATGAAAAGGATCAGATTCAACCAAAGTAATTATATCAGGATCAACAGAGAATTCATAATCCTTATCAGTAACACAGATAGGTGAAGTAGCAAAAGCAGGATCAGGTTTCATTCTAGCATTAAGAGATTGCTGCTTCCATTTAGCTAATAATTTCTTAACATCATATCTATCTTTGCAGGCAAAAATTTCGTTAGCAACTGCTTCATCCATAACATAGCCCTCAGGCACAACAGGTAATTCATATTTATTAGGGGAAGAGTCTTCATCATCACTTTCATCAATATTATCAATAATTTCATTCTCTCTAGCCCTAGCAAGTTGTTCATCAAGAAATTCACCAAGTGGCACAGTAGTATCAAGCATAGAAGTTGTTTCATCATAAGTATCATGCATAGCAGAAGTGGCATCATCAATAACATGCGACATATCAGAACGAATAGCAGAAGCAGGTTTAGGTGTCGCAAGCTTACTCAAAACAGAAGGTGAATCAAGTGCAGAGCTAGATGGTAGTTCCTTACCTCCCCTCATAGTTGAGGGATAAATTGTTGTCTTAGCGTCTTTCAAGTTCTTCATAGTGACCAGCAGATATAAATCCCAGGTGACACAAAGAATAGAGCTATGCTCCCCGGCAACGGCGCCAGAAAATAGTCTTGATAACCCACAAGTATAGGGGATCGCAATAGTTTTCGAGGGTAGAGTATTCAACCCAAATTTATTGATTCAACACAAGGGGAGCCAAAGAATATTCTCAAGTATTAGCAACTGAGTTGTCAATTCAGCCACACCTAGATAACTTAGTATCTGCAGCAAAGTATTTAGTAGCAAAGTAATATGATAGTAGTGGTAACGGTAACAAAAGTAACGGTAACGATAGCAAAAGTAATATTTTTGGGTTTTGTAGTGATTGTAGCAGTAGCAACGGAAAAGTAAATAAGCAAGGAACAATATATGAAAAGCTCATAGGCATTAGATCGGTGATGGAGAATTATGCCGGATGCGGTTCATCATGTAACAATCATAACATAGGGTGACACAGAACTAGCTCCAATTCATCAATGTAATGTAGGCATGTATTCTGAATATAGTCATACGTGCTTATGGAAAAGAACTTGCATGACATCTTTTGTCCTACCCTCCCGTGGCAGCGGGGTCCTAATGGAAACTAAGGGATATTAAGGCCTCCTTTTAATAGAGTACCGGAACAAAGCATTAGCACATAGTGAATACATGAACTCCTCAAACTATGGTCATCACCGGGTGTGGTCCCGATTATTGTCACTTCGGGGTTGCCGGATCATAACACATAGTAGGTGACTATAGACTTGCAAGATAGGATCAAGAACTCACATATATTCATGAAAACATAATAGGTTCAGATCTGAAATCATGGCACTCGGGCCCTAGTGACAAGCATTAAGCATAGCAAAGTCATAGCAACATCAATCTCAGAACATAGTGGATACTAGGGATCAAACCCTGACAAAACTAACTCGATTACATGATAGATCTCATCCAACCCATCACCGTCCAGCAAGCCTACGATGGAATTACTCACGCACGGCGGTGAGCATCATGAAATTGGTGATGGAGCATGGTTGATGATGACGACGGCGACGGATTCCCCTCTCCGGAGCCCCGAATGGACTCCAGATCAGCCCTCCCGAGAGGTTTTAGGGCTTGGCGGTGGCTCCGTATCGTAAAACATGATGAATCCTTCTCCTTGATTGTTTTCTCCCCGAAAATGAATATATGGAGTTGGAGTTGAGGTCGGTGGAGCATCAGGGGGCCCACGAGGTAGGGGCACGCCCCCCACCCTCGTGGACAGGGTGTGGTCCCCCTGACGTGGATTTTTCTTCCAGTATTTTTCTTATTTTCCAAATAGATGTTCCGTGGAGTTTCAGGTCATTCCGAGAACTTTTGTTTCTGCACATAAATAACACCATGGAAAGTCTGCTGAAAACAGTGTCAGTCCGGGTTAGTTCCATTCAAATCATTCAAGTTAGAGTCCAAAACAAGGGAAAAAGTGTTTGGAAAAGTAGATACGACGGAGACGTATCAGACAGTAACATTACCGTCAGCGTCCGTCTTCTTCTTGAAGATCCATTTATTCTCTATGGCTTGCCGATCATCGGGCAAGTCAACCAAAGTCCACACTTTGTTCTCATACATGGATCCCATCTCAGATTTCATGGCCTCAAGCCATTTTGAGGAATCTGGGCTCACCATCGCTTGTTCATAGTTCGTAGGTTCGCCTTGGTCAAGTAACATGACCTCCAGAATAGGATTACCGTACCACTCTGGTGCGGATCTTACTCTGGTTGACCTACGAGGTTCGGTAGTAACTTGATCTGAAGTTTCATGATCAATATCATTAGCTTCTTCACTGATTGGTGTAGGTGTCACAGAAACCGGTTTCTGTGATGAACTACTTTCCAATGGAGCAGGTACAGTTACCTCATCAAGTTCTACTTTCCTCCCACTCACTTCTTTTGAGAGAAACACCTTTTCTAGAAAGGATCCATTCTTGGCAACAAATGTCTTGCCTTCGGATCTGTGATAGAAGGTGTACCCAACAGTTTCCTTTGGGTATCCTATGAAGACACATTTCTCCGATTTGGGTTCGAGCTTATCAGGTTGAAGTTTTTTCACATAAGCATCGCAGCCCCAAACTTTAAGAAACGACAACTTTGGTTTCTTGCCAAACCACAGTTCATAAGGCGTCATCTCAACGGATTTCGATGGTGCCCTATTTAACGTGAATGCAGCCGTCTCTAAAGCATAACCCCAAAACGATAGCGGTAAATCAGTAAGAGACATCATAGCTTGCACCATATCTAGTAAAGTACGATTACGATGTTCGGACACACCATTTCGCTGTGGTGTTCCGGGTGGGGTGAGTTGCGAAACTATTCCGCATTGTTTCAAATGTAGACCAAACTCGTAACTCAAATATTCTCCTCCACGATCAGATCGTAGAAACTTTATTTTCTTGTTACGATGATTTTCCACTTCACTCTGAAATTCTTTGAACTTTTCAAATGTTTCAGACTTATGTTTCATTAAGTAGATATACCCATATCTACTCAAATCATCTGTGAAGGTGAGAAAATAACGATACCCGCCGCGAGCCTCAATATTCATTGGACCACATAAATCAGTATGTATGATCTCCAACAAATCTGTTGCTCGCTCCATTGTTCCGGAGAACGGCGTTTTAGTCATCTTGCCCATGAGGCATGGTTCGCAAGTACCAAGTGATTCCAAAAGTCCATCAGTATGGAGTTTCTTCATGCGCTTTACACCAATATGACCTAAACGGCAGTGCCACAAATAAGTTGCACTATCATTATCAACTCTGCATCTTTTGGCTTCAATATTATGAATATGTGTATCACTACTATCGAGATTTAATAAAAATAGACCACTCTTCAAGGGTGCATGACCATAAAAGATATTACTCATATAAATAGAACAACCATTATTCTCTGATTTAAATGAATAACCATCTCGCATCAAACAAGGTCCATATATAATGTTCATGCTTAACGCTGACACCAAATAACAATTATTCAGGTCTAAAACTAATTCCGAAGGTAGATGTAGAGGTAGCATGCCGACCGCGATCACATCGACTTTGGAACCATTTCCTACGCGCATCGTCACCTCGTCCTTAGCCAATCTTCACTTAATCCGTAGTCCCTATTTCGAGTTGCAAATATTAGCAACAGAACCAGTATCAAATACCCAGGTGCTACTGCGAGCATTAGTAAGGTACACATCAATAACATGTATATCACATATACCTTTGTTCACCTTGCCATCCTTCTTATCCGCCAAATACTTGGGGCAGTTCCGCTACCAGTGACCAGTCTGTTTGCAGTAGAAGCACTCAGTCTCAGGCTTAGGTCCAGACTTGGGTTTCTTCTCCTGAGCAGCAACTTGTCTGTTGTTCTTCTTGAAGTTACCCTTCTTCTTCCCTTTACCCTTTTTCTTGAAACTGGTGGTCTTATTGACCATCAACACTTGATGCTCCTTCTTGATTTCTACCTCCGCAGCCTTTAGCATTGCGAAGAGCTTGGGAATTGTCTTATCCATCCCTTGCATATTATAGTTCATCACAAAGCTCTTGTAGCTTGGTGGCAGTGATTGAAGAATTCTGTCAATGACACTATCATCCGGAAGATTAACTCCCAGTTGAATCAAGTGATTATTATACCCAGACATTTTGAGTATATGTTCACTGACAGAACTATTCTCCTCCATCTTGTAGCAGTAGAACTTATTGGAGACTTCATATCTCTCAATCCGGGCATTTGCTTGAAATATTAACTTCAACTCCTGGAACATCTCATATGCTCCATGAAGTTCAAAACGTCGTTGAAGTCCCGGTTCTAAGCCGTAAAGCATGGCACACTGAACTATCGAGTAGTCATCAGCTTTGCTCTGCCAGACATTCTTAACATCATCATTTGCATCTACATCAGGCCTGGCACCCAGCAGTGGTTCCAGGACGTAATTCTTCTGTGCAGCAATGAGGATAATACTCAAGTTACGGACCCAGTCCGTGTAATTGCTACCATCATCTTTCAACTTTGCTTTCTCAAGGAATGCATTAAAATTCAACGGAACAACAGCACGGGCCATCTATCTACAACAACATAGACAAGCAAAATACTATCAAGTACTAAGTTCATGATAAATTAAAGTTCAATTAATCATATTACTTAAGAACTCCCACTTAGATAGACATCCCTCGAATCAAAACAAACACATGGTCAACATGTTAGAGGATAAAATCAACCTAGTTATATTTTGGGTTGGGCTACCAACAAACAAGTTCATGCAACAGGTAACAATGGACTTTCTTGGTGAAGCTATTGTCTCCCAAGCTCTCTACAGTTTGCACCATGGCCATACACATATGGCCTACCATCAATGGAGTTCTCATTTGAGTTAAAAGTGATAGGCTTACTAGGGTATAGGCCACACGGAAATCATCACCGCATCTCAACTCTAGGTTTCAGTGAGACTGCCAGTGAGCGAAACTCCATGCCATTAAACACATGCCCCCCATCATACATAGCAGTTAGAGGAACCGAGCTAGCAAATGGGTCCAGAACATCTCCAACTATTTGTGCCCTTGTCAAGGAGTCATTAGCCATTTTGTGTATACGCTATTCAACTACAAACGCTTAGGAGATTACAAGGGTTTGTGGGCTATTTGTAGACTTCGGAGGGCTCTAAGATTACATGCACACACACACACACATACACAAGTGTGATTCGCATTCTAATAATTTGGACAGCAGTACTACGTTGATCTACTTTCCACAATATGCTCTTCTACTTGTTTGATAGTATTTTAGACATTATTCCTTTGTCTTGCTAGTGTTTTTAGCGCAATTTCTCTTTCTCCCGATAAGAGCATATATAACAAAAGTTTGAGAAGCACATATATCCTTTCAATATCAGTTATATGGAATTATATATCTAGGGTTCTTCCATGCATCAAATTCCACGAGGGAGATCTCTACTTCTGACTTTACATGGTATCATTGGGAGTTGGTGTTGAGTCAATCAATTGTATCAGTGGGCTAGCTACAGTGTCAATCAGCCCCAGTGCTTGTTTTCGGGAATATCGACAACCATCCCAAGTGCTTGATATAATATTGTGCATGATATAGTACTTCTACATAAATTCTTGTGTATTGTTATACTCTTAGATTTAAAGTCCACATGGAATAGACATGGACAAGTGCACAAACCATATGTGGCGTTAATCCTTCAAATTGATTAACTTTACCAATACATTTTCTCTCGCTAGTCTAGTGTTTGTCAATATGTCATTTTCGTCTTAACTACATATGTATGCAGGCACCTAGCTTGATATTGTTTAGCATGCACGTACAACAAAGAGAATCACTACTGCTGAGAACCAATTCCCTTCATGATTTGTGTGCCCATGAGCTCATGCACCTTTGGAAGTGGCATCTCACTAGTAGGAAAAGGGGCTTTTACCCCGATTCATAAGGGCCTTTAGTCCCGGTTCAGGAACCGGGACTAAAGGGTCGTTACTAATGCCCTAGCCCTTTAGTCCCGGTTCTTACACGAACCAGGACTAACGTCCACGTGGCCGGTGCGGGGAGCCCAGGCAGGAGGGCCTTTCGTCCCGGTTGGTGCCACCAACCGGGACCAATAGGCATCCACGCGTCAGCACCTGGCAGGAGCTGAGGTTTTTGTTTTTTTTGAAAGGGGGTGGTTTAGGGGTTTTGGGGGGTTAATTTAGGTGTTTCATATATTGTGTTAGCTAGCTAATTAATAGAGAGAAGTGTCCTCTCTTATCTCCGTGCTTGGTCGACGCTACGTACTATATACGTATGGAGAGGAGTAGACACGCTAGCTAGTAATCAAATGAAGGAAACAGAAGATCGTCATGAACATATGCATACAGAGAGAAGTGATATCGACCACCTCTCCTTCTCCGAGATATTGGTCGAACAACAAGTTCTCGTATATCTATCCGACCCTACCGGCTACATATATACAATAATTATCTCTTACAATACAATCTCCTAATTATATTGTAGGAACACAGGGTCCACATAGTATTCTCCGTTTTCAGCGATCACGTGGTCAAGGAAGAATGCCGCCAATTCCTCTTGAATTCCTAGCATACGATCTTCTGCTAGGAGTTGATCCCGCTTCCGAAAAATCTAATTTGAAGAAGGGGGTCAATACATATATATATATATATATATGAATAAATGAAACTCAACACAAATGATGGTAATAAAATAAAATTGTGAATATTATTGCTTACGCACTTCATATTGTTCTTCAGTGGAGCCCCGCTCACAGGTATGGTAGCGGATGGACTCGCAAACGTAGTATCCACAGTAATTATTCCCGGGTTGCTGCCACAACCACTTTACAAGAAATAGAGGTCAATCAAACTGATAAGCAAGCATGCTAAATGGTATTGATCAAACTAGCGCTTGAATCACTAGGAGATGTGCGGAACATGCTACTATAGTACTTACTTTCGGGTGTCTAAATTGCAGCTGGTTCGGTAGTCCCGGGGCTTTTGAGGTGAATTTTCTCCAAACCCTGCCAGACAAAGAAAACAATTACTTGATATCAGGAAATGAACAAAGTTGCTGTTATGGTGGATAATGATCGATTTAACTTACTTCTGGAGCATTTGAGTCATGTTCGCATAGTCCTGGGGATCTTTTCGTCTCGAGTCTAAGACGGTTACTACTCCCGGCTCAAGCTTAATCTCTAGGAGAATATAGTGGAAGCTGCGCATGCATGCATAAGTCATCAATTACATTACCATAACCTGGACTAATAAGGGAAACCGAATATGCAGAAGACAGTAACACTCACTTGAAGTTGTAAGGAAAGAGTATTATATCTTTGTTTTGATTTAATACCAACGATTGTAGCAAGTTGGCCTCGGCTTCTTTGGGATGTTTTTCAACCGTATATGCATGTATGAGATTTGTGTTGATGAACCCAATATCACCAATTTGTCTTTTCTTCAATTCGGCGATCTTCAATCTGCATAATATAGTGAGGATAAGTATAAATACATGCAATGAAAGAGATGACCTATATAGAGAGACTTAATGACAGAAGTAGTACTACTTACAGACAGTAGCAAGTGACCGTTGTTTTATCGAGGGACTTTAGATTGTAAAACTGGAAGAAATCCTCAAATGGAACATTCAGCAGTTCAATTCCAACGAGGTCATGCTCCAGTTTAACTCTCAGCGTCAAAGTACTCATCCCATCAGACTCTCTGCAGGTTTTCATGTACCAATCATGTAGTCTTCGCATCATCGTTCTTAGAGATCTGACATCTTTGACGAGAGGCTTCCCGTAATGGTATTTGTGGTTGTCCACCTCCATGATTTCATAATGTACATCGTCGGGCAGGTAATCTCCAAGATTGCTATAACCGGGCACCATACCCGGATCATTAGCGACGATGTCTTTTGACAGCTTCAGCGGGGGGCACGATTGGTTCGCTTGTTCGCCGAGCTGGGCAATTTTTTTCCCAGCTCGTCGTTCTTTCATCCTTTTATCACTGACAGTACTTCCCGACCGCTCCGCTTCGGCATATGCCTTTCCAAGAACGCGCTCATAGTTGCCTCTTGGCGGAGACTTTGGTGGTTTTGTCAGGGCAGCCAGAGTGCGCTTTGCTTTCACCGGATCTACCTTCTCCTCCGGAGGTGGATGTTTCTTTGCTTTGACCCCTTCAAAGAAGTTCTTCACTTCGGCTCGCATGATCTCCGCGTTCTCCTCCTCGGTCCTCTCATATGGTAACTTCTCTGGAGTCTTCAGAGAAGGACCGAATCTGTATTGCCTCCCGCCTCTGGCAGCTGTACTGCTAGACGCCGGCAGAGCAGACGGAGTGGCTGTGGCTGTCTTCTTTCCTTGCTTACGAGGCGGAGGAGAAGGACTACGACGCGCCGGAGCAGCCGCAGCGGCGGCGGGTCTCTTCCGCCCTTGCTGACGAGGCGAAGACGGAGGAGGCTGGCTGCTCTGGCGCGTCGGCGCTGGCGGAGAAGGAGGCGGAGTGCCGCCACGCGCCGGAGAAGGAGGCTGAGTGCCCTGATCACTCGCTGGAGGAGGAGGCGGAGTGCCCTTACTCGCCGGAGCCGTCCAGTTCGGAAGCTTGATGAGCTCCTTCCGCCATAGGCATGGAGTCTTCAGAGCTAAACCCAGCCGAGTCTCCCCTTCACCGGTAGGGTGGTCAAGCTGGAGGTCCTCAAATCCCTCCGTTATTTCATCCACCATCACCCTAGCATATCCTTCTGGAATCTGCCGGCAGTGGTAGGTTGCGCCGGGTTCAGTAGGTAAAACAGAGCCAATAGCCGCCTTGACTTTCAAGTTCTGCCATTCCGCCATAAGGTGGCAATGTTGAGACTCCGTGATAGCATCCACGGGGTAGCTAGGAGTAGCCGCATGCTCCAGCTGAGGCAGCTCGGTGGAAGCCACGCTGCTTCTACGCTGAGATGGCGGTGTAGCTTCGGGGGCAGTTTCGGCATCTCTATTGCCGTCTCGTTCCTCTAGCACTTGAACCCTTTCGTGCAGACGCTGAATTTGGATCTGCTCCACTTTTTTCCTCCTCTCATGGGTTTTGTAACCGCCCGCGTCCGGAAAACCAGCCTTCCACGGAACGGAGCCTGGCGTGCCTCGTGTCCGTCCAGGGTGCTCAGGATTCCCGAGGGCCATTGTGAGCTCGTCGTTCTCTCTGTCTGGAACGAACGTCCCTTGCTGCGCTGCATCGATATAGTGCTTAAGCTTCTTGACGGGTATTGCAAGTTGCTCGTCCGTCCAACGACACCTCCCTGATACAGGGTCCAAGGTTCCGCCAGCCCCGAAGAACCAAGTCCGGCAACGGTCTGGCCAGTTCATTGTCTCTGGTTTGATCCCTTTATCAAGCAGATCCCTCTCAGACTTGGCCCACTTAGGCCGGGCTTTGAGGTAGCCACCTGACCCCGTGCTATGGTGAAGCTTCTTCTTTGCAGCATTCTGCTTGTTTGTCGCTGACATCTTCTTACTCTTGTCCGATGTCTTGTGGGCCACAAATGCGGGCCAGTGATCTCTGATCTTCTCATACCGGCCGACGAATTCTGGTGTCTCTTCTTTGTCGACAAAAGTTTTCAGCTCATTCTTCCACCTCCTGAATAGGTCTGCCATCTTCTTCAGAGCATGAGACTTGATTAATTGCTCTATAACTGGCTTCTCCGGATCCTCCTCTGGCGGTAGGGTGAAATTTGCCTTCAGCTCAGTCCAAAGATCATCTTTACCGCAGTTTGGCCGTCGCGCGCGATTGCTGTGATCTCAAACCTTTCATCTGAGCGCAACTTTCTCTTCGGGCCTCGTCTCTTTACCGCAGTTGTGCTCGATCCGGAGGGCTAGAAAAAAGAAGAAAGATGAGTTAATTAATATGTGTACATACCAAAACAATGAATGCATCAATTAGCTAGTCAGCACAGGCTTAACTAATATTTTACCTGGCCGGACTCTGTTCGGTCACCGGAGCCGTCACCACGGGCTCCTTCTTGCACCAGCATTGGGTCACCAGAGCCATCATAATCATGTCTTTCCTCCTCCACTCTTCGATCACCGCAGCCTGCTTCTTCACCCTGTTCTTCCAGACCATCATTGTCGTTAAGATACGACAAGATATCACCTCCGGCTAAGATTATGTCCCCCAACACATCTTCTGCTTGCTCATCTCGTCCGTGCTCCATTGTTTCTGCAAATATTACAACATGGCAATTATTACACAAACATGACAGCAGGTGGATATATTAGTGCAAACGTAGACCTAGCTTATTCCGGGTTTGGGGTGGCCTAGGCAATGCTTCAAGGGTAGGGGCGCGGCGGGAGGGGGTAGGAGACCGACATCGTTTTTTTCTAGGGTTTGGGTGTCCTCGAGAGTTTTGGTCGAGCGAAGGGCCGGGGGGTGCTCCCGTGGTATAAGTTATCACGGTCGAGAGGGGGTATACATATCGACCGTCCATCATGTCGAAGTTATCTGGGAGGGAGTTATATATATCGACAATGACGACATACATACACGGGAAAATAATGTTATCGGGGAGGGGGTATATATCGACCCCCCCACGTGTTGAAGTTATCGGGAGGGGGTTTTATATCGACAATGACGACATACATACACGGGAAAATAATGTTATCGAGGAGGGGGTATATCGACCCCCCCCACGTGTTGAAGTTATCAGGAGGGGGTTATATCGACAATGACGACATATATACACGGGAAAATAATGTTATCGGGGAGGGGGTATATCGACCCCCCTCGTGTTGAAGTTATCCCCCCTCGTGTTGAAGTTATCGGGAGGGGTATATATCGACGACGACAGACCCGATAAAACATAAGAAAACGAAGAAGAAATAAAAAGAGGAGAGAAGAAGAAAGGAATAGAGGAGAGGATTGAAGAAAAAAAGAAGAAAAAAAAGAGGAGAAGAAGAAAGGAATAGAGGAGAAGAAGAAAAATAGAATTTTTTCTATTTTTTCTTCTTCTCCTCTATTCCTTTCTTCTTCTCCTCTTCTTTTTCTTCTTTTTTCCTCTTCTTATTTATATCTCCTCTTCTTCCTCTCCTCTTCTTCTTTCTTTCCTCTTCTTATTTTCTTCTTTCCTATCCTTCTTTTTCTTGTTCTTCCCTTCCTAGCTAGATATATAAAACTTCTCTAAAATTGTAACTTTTGCATATATAAAACTTTTCCATGTGGATCATCATTTCTCATATATATCGAATATATATCCATTGTCATATATAAAAACTTTCTATATATGAACAAAAAACTTTTATGAACAAAAAAACATTTTTGACATATATATTCATACATTTTGAACATCTACATACATACAATTTTTTTGTTCACATATACATTATAGCCACATACACATATACATCACATATGAACAAAAAAATTAAACTAATAAAATAAAAAAACAGAGCCGGGGCGGCGGCTCTCACAGCGGGGGCGGCTAGGACGATGGCGACGGCGGGGCGGGGGCGGCGAGGGCGCCGGCGCGCGGGGCCGGGACGGGGCGGGGCGGCGAGGGCGCCGGCGAGCACGCGCAGGCCGGGCAGGGGGGCTCGGGGCGCCGAGGCGGCGCGCGCGAGCAGGGAGCACGAGGCGGGGCGGCGCGTGGGGGCAGGGCAACGACGACGAGCACCGGGCGGCGACCCGTCGAGGCAAGGGCGCGGGGCGACGGCGATGAGGAGCGGGCGGCGACGGCGAGCACGGGCAGCCTGGCGGCGTCGGGGGCAACTGGCGAGGTATGTCGAAAATTTCCTAAGTGTGGACCTATATAGCAAAGCCTTCAGTCCCGGTTCGTGGCACCAACCCGGGACCAAAGGTGGGCATTAGTCCCGGTTGGTGCCACCAACCGGGACCAAAGGCCTCTTTTCAGCAGCCCAAAGGGCGGGAAGCGGCGGCCTTTGGTCCCGGTTGGTGGCACCAACCGGGACTAAAGGCGGGGCATTGGTCCCGGTTGGTGCCACCAACCGGGACCAAAGGCCTTGCGCTGCCCGCGGCCAAAAGTTTAGTCCCACCTCGCTAGTTGAGAGGGGCTCGGAGTGGTTTATAAGCCCTAATGCGGCTGCCCTCTCGAGCTCCTCTCAAATGCAGGCTTACGGGCCTAATGTCACACTGTGCTGTCTGTTGGCCTATTGGGCCTTCTGCGGGCCTGAATCCTGGCCCAGGTTGGGTTTCTAGTCGTATTCAGGCCGTGGTGGCCCAATAGGTGGCAGTTTTTTTAATTTTTTTCCAGTTTTTTGGTTCTGTTTTTTGCATTATTTATTTTCTTTTGTTTTTTGCTTTATTTTTTAATTCTTTTTGCTTTTAGGTCAGCAAAATTATAAACTGTCTGTTAGTGCCATTAGTTTTAGAAAACATATAAACTTTCTATTAGTGCCATTAGTTCTTTATGAAAATTCTTTTTGTTGTATTTATTTTTTTTGTTTTCTTTTTTGCTATATTTATTTTGTTTTGTTTCTACTTACAACAAAAAACTTATTTATTTTATTTTATTTTGTTTCTAATTACTTATTTATTTTACTTTATGATAATTTTTTCTGCTATTAAAGTTTCTATCAAAAAAAAGTTCTTTATGAAAATTCTTTTTGCTTTTAATGATTAAAAATAAAAAAGAGGCGCAATGCGCGTTCATTTGCTTCAAGCCTTTCGGAATAGTGTAGACTGCACTGCACATAGCTCGGTGCAGTCTACCTTATTCCTCAAGGCTTGAAGCTAAGCAACGTGAGCATTGCGCCTCTTCTTCATCGTCTCTGCACTCAGGGCTTATAAACCGCTCCTAGTGCCTCTCAGCTAGCGAGGTGGGACTAAAAAACTGCTTAGCTAGTAAGAAACTCTAGTACCGGTTCGTGCCACGAACAGGTACTAAAGGTGCTCGTGGGGCCACAGCCTCATTAGTACCGGTTCGTGGCACCAACAGGGACCAAAGGGTGGAATTGGTCCCGGTTCGTGCCACCAACCGGGACCAATGGCCTTGCACAGCGGCGTGGTGGTGAGTTTAGTCCCACCTCGCTAGCTAAGAGAGAGCCGCACCTGTTTATAAGGTGCGGTGCGCCTGAGCTGTCGAGCTCCTCTCTAAAGCAGGCTTACGAGCCTAACCTCTCTGCACTCAGGGCTTATAAAGCATTTCAAATGAACTCTGAAAAGGTTGAAAGTTGGCATGGTATCATCATTTCATCCACATAGCATGTGCAAGAAAGTTGACAGGGTTACGGCAAAAACTAGATGCACTTCTTGTACAAAACAGACAATGGTATCATACTCGTCTATTACAAAGTTGGCATGGTATCATCATAATAGTTGCGGGAGAAAGTCTTCACTTTTTCTTCGCTTGTGTCATTTGCTTATTGCGCCGTAACCATGGATAATCTTCATCATTTATCAGGATGCTTGGGTCAGCCTTGACTTTGAAGGGAGGAATTTCATGAAACTTTTCATAATCTTCAGACATGTCTGTCTTGCCCTCCACTCCCACACTGTCCCTTTTTCCTGAAAGAACTATGTGCCGCTTTGGCTCATCGTATGATGTATTCGCTTCCTTATCTTTTCTTTTCCTCGGTCTGGTAGACATGTCCTTCACACAGATAACCTGTGCCACATCAGTGCCCGCATGCATGGTATCCCTTGTTTGTCTGTCCTGAAAGGTTACTGAGAGTGGGCCAATCGTTGATGGTTACAAACAGCAACGCGTGCAGGTTAAATTCCTCCTGTTTGTGCTCATCCCATGTACGTACACCGTTTCCATTCCACAATTGTAAAAGTTCTTCAACTAATGGCCTTAGGTACACATCAATGTCGTTGCCGGGTTGCTTAGGGCCTTGGGTGAGAACTGGCATCATAATGAACTTCCGCTTCATGCACATCCAAGGAGGAAGGTTATACATACATAGAGTCACGGGCCAGGTGCTGTGATTGCTGCTCTGCTCCCCAAAAGGATTAATGCCATCCGCGCTTAAACCAAACCATACGTTCCTTGGGTCAGCTGCAAACTCAGCCCAGTACTTTCTCTTGATTTTTCTCCACTGCGACCCGTCAGCGGGTGCTCTCAACTTCCCGTCTTTCTTACGGTCCTCACTGTGCCATCGCATCAACTTGCCATGCTCTTGGTTTCTGAACAGACGTTTCAACCGTGGTATTATAGGAGCATACCACATCACCTTCGCAGGAACCCTCTTCCTGGGGGGCTCGCCGTCAACATCACCAGGGTCATCTCGTCTGATCTTATACCGCAATGCACCGCATACCGGGCATGCGTTCAGATCCTTGTACGCACCGCGGTAGAGGATGCAGTCATTAGGGCATGCATGTATCTTCTGCACCTCCAATCCTAGAGGGCATACGACCTTCTTTGCTGCGTATGTACTGTCGGGCAATTCGTTATCCTTTGGAAGCTTCTTCTTCAATATTTTCAATAGCTTCTCAAATCCTTTGTCAGGCACAGCATTCTCTTCCTTCCACTGCAGCAATTCCAGTACGGTACCGAGCTTTGTGTTGCCATCTTCGCAATTGGGGTACAACCCTTTTTTGTGATCCTCTAACATGCGATCGAACTTCAGCTTCTCCTTTTGACTTTCGCATTGCGTCCTTGCATCGACAATGACCCGGCGGAGATCATCATCATCGGGCACTGGTTCCTCTTGATCTTCAGCAGCTTCCCCCCTTGCAGCATCATTGGGCACATCGTCTGGTTCCTCTTGATCTTCAGCAGCTTCCCCCGTTGCAGCATCACCGTATTCAGGGGGCACATAGTTGTCATCGTCCTCTTCTTCTTCGCCGTCATCCATCATAACCCCCATTTCTCCGTGCCTCGTCCAAATATTATAGTGTGGCATGAAACCCTGGTAAAGCAGGTGGGCGTGAAGGATTTTCCGGTCAGAGTAAGACTTCGTATTCCCACATGTAGGGCATGGACAACACATAAAACCATTCTGCTTGTTTGCCTCAGCCACTTAGAGAAAATCATGCACGCCCTTAATGTACTCGGAGGTGTGTCTATCACCGTACATCCATTGCCGGTTCATCTGCGTGCATTATATATAATTAAGTGTGTCAAAAACCATTACAGAACATCATGAATAGATAATTAAGTGACCAACTTAATAGAAGTTCATCATCACATTAGAACCAAAGTACATACATAGTTCTCATCTAACAACATATATATAGCTCTCCAGAGCATCTAATTAATTAAACCATACATTAAAACTATGTAAAACATTTCAATGCGAAAACAAATGCGATCATAATCCCAACCAAGGTAACAATTGATCCAACGGCATAATGATACCAAGCCTCGGTATGAATGGCATATTTTCTAATCTTTCTAATCTTCAAGCGCATTGCATCCATCTTGATCTTGTGATCATCGACGACATCCGCAACATGCAACTCCAATATCATCTTCTCCTCCTCAATTTTTTTTATTTTTTCCTTCAAGTAATTGTTTTCTTCTTCAACTAAATTTAACCTCTCGACAATAGGGTCGGTTAGAATTTCCGGTTCAACCACCTCCTAGATAAATAAAATCTATGTCACGCTGGTCGGTATATTTGTCATAAACAATAAACGAATCAAATAGTTATAAAAAGATAATATATACCACATCTAAATCATAGACAGGACGAGGGCCGACGGGGGCGGATACCAAAACCATCGCACTATGTAATAAGAAGGAATAAAGTAGTAAGAAAATTAGACAAGTATCTATCTAAAGTAAGAATTTTTTTTCTTTCAAAAAGAAGATAAGAACAAGAGGCTCACCACGGTGGTGCCGGCGACGAGATCGGCGCGGGCGGTCGACGGCGGTGAAGACGGGAATGGGACGTGACGGGCCGCTAAACCTAGACAAATCTCGAGGAAAATGGAGCTTTGAGGTCGAGCTTCGAGAGGACAAAGCTTAACTAGTGTGGCTCGGGCATTTCATCGAACACCTCATGTGCATGGGAGGTGAGCTAGAGCACCACAAAGCCCTCCCCTCGCCGGCCAGAGAAAAACAGAGCACTGGAGTGCTCTGGTCGCGGGCGAGGGGTATATATAGGCACCTCATTGGTCCCGGTTCGTGGCATGAACCGGTACTAAATCCGGGCCTTCTGTCCCGGTTCATGCCAAGAACCGGGACAAATGGTTGTGGGCCAGGAGCGAGGACCATTAGTCCCGGTTCGTGGCTTGAACCGGGACAAATGGTTCCATACGAACCAGGACCAATGCCCACGAGGCCCCGGCCGGCCCCCTGGGCTCATGAACCGGGACGAATGCCCCCATGGGTCCCGGTTCGTGACTGAACCGGGGCTAATGTGAAAACTGCCCTATGACATATGCCCTGTTTTCTACTAGTGTCTGTAGATGATGCTTCAAAACTTTCTTTGAACAGTTCTCCAATTTGTCTCACAAAATACTAAAAATATGGAAGAAAAAAATTGACCGGAGACAATCCGGTAGAAGGAAAGTATTCAATTATCTAAGAAAACAATGAATGACAACTATGGTAGATGAAGAAGTGGAACTTGCAGTGGAGATGAAATAGTTTGATGTAAATTCAATCAGCAAATCTGCACCTTGAGACGAATTCGAAAGGCAACTCCATAATCTGCATACTAAACAGAATTCGCTTATTTAGCCAAATAATTGAAATATATGTTCTAACATCATAATTCGCCACTGAAAGAACAGACTAACAGGTCCAAAACACATCTCGATTAAGGAAGGCACAAACTCAGATTTTAGCCAGGTTAATTATTGATGACTCTGCAAGGTGTTTATTTTGTTATAGAAGTCATGATTACAACAGAAACAGCAGAATTAGTGAAAAAATGTGACCATGAGTCCGAGTCACAAACCACTGGCGTAATTCGACTTGTTTGTTTTTTACACGATGCTTATGATAGTAGATTTGCACAAACTTCTGCTTCCATACCAATTATAGCATGAAATGTATTCATGCTTTTAATCATGAAAGCTTACATTTTTTTAAAAGAAAAAATGCATTTGCATTTCTGAAGAGGGGGGATACAAGATCTTTCTTACAGGCTTCTGTGCAAATTAAGTTCTGATACAATATTACTCCATATTGCTTTCTAAACTTTTGCATTTATGGTTGAGATTAGTTTTGCGAGAACTATGATTGAAGTCGACATGACATTATCCGAAATAACAAGCGAACCTCCTCTCTGTGATCGGTTCTTTTCGGTTGAGCGCGAGCGAGGGCATGGCTGGCGGCAGCGAGGCCAAGCACGGGCGCGCGTGCACAGGCTGCAGCGGCGACCGGCGTCAACAGCAGCAGCGACAGCAGCACTGCAGAAGCGGCGAGCACGGGGAAGCGACACGCGCGGGGCAGGGGAGCGGGCCGGGCGCATCCAGGGCGGCGGGCACGCAACCGGGGCTACGGTATGGGGCGCGAGGGAGACAGGAGGACCGGGGTTTGTAGGGACGGGGCAGCGATGCGTGAGGAGGAGGACGGAGACGTCGTTCCGGCGGGGAGGCAGGCCGTCGTGGTGGCTCCGGGCGGCGAGGCGGCGTCGGGGTCGTGCCCCGATCCAGTTCTGGATCAGGAAGGGGGCGAGGACGGGGAGGCGAGCGACGGGGTCGAGGCGGCGATGGCGGGGTGACACCTGAGACGACGAGCGGCGTCGGGGAACGCCGACGGCGAGGTGGGCAACGTGGGAGGGGTTGGAGCCCGATCTAGATCGTGGGGGAGAGAGGGAGGAGAGGGGATCGTGCGGGGGGCGTGCGGGGCGAGTGGGGGTGGTTGCCCTAGGGTTTCGGCCGACGGGGGAGGATATGGGGAGTGGGGTGGGCCGGCCTAGTGGCCTAGAGGCGAGTTAGGCCGAAGCCCAGTGGGGGAGGGAAGCTTCTTGTCTCTTTCTTTTTTTCTTCTTTTTAGTTATTCTTTTGTGTTTCATTTCTAGTTTCCTTTTATTTTAATTTTGTAAAATTTACCAATAGCACCTAAATTAGTATTTGTAAACATACTCCTGCCACATTAATCCTTAACCCAAAATAAAATAATCTAATATTTTATAAAATTCAATAGGCATTTATTTAATTGTTTTAACTATTTTTTAATTACTTTAGAGCCTTTATACCCTTTATCACAGTTTGGTTTCTCCACCACAATTACCTATGATTTATCCGACACATTTTGAACATTTTAGTTTTATTGTTGGAAAACTTTTGTTGTTTGCCTTAACTTCAAATTTGAATTTGAATCAGTTTTGAACTAACGCGAGATTAACAACAGTAACCGTGGTGACGTGGCATCCTTAATGCAGGATTACTGTAGGTAATTATCCGGGTGTCACAATTCTCCTCCACTACAATAAATCTCGTCCCGAGATTTAACAGGGGGAGTAAGGGGAAAGTATTTGGTTACGAAATTCTAACGAATCTCCTCGGTCTTGGTTGTCCTTCTCGAAGAGGTCGATCCATTATATTGACGTCTTCATTCCTCTGTTTCAGACTATCATGATGAAGTCGTCATCCTTTCTTCAGGAACTCCATCGTACTTACGGATAGGCAAGGGGCAGCTCATCAACGGTAGAACGCTATAAGGAGTAATCGTCTGGGGTTTTCCCATGAATGAGCAGATGAGTATCTCTCGAGTTGAACAAATGAAACACATCGAGCGCAAGGTAAGAAGGTACAACAAGGAGTTCCAAGCGCATAGGCAATCATTCGTTGCCTAACACGAAGTGTGAAAGGGGTTCAGAGCAATGGGAATAAGTATTGCGTCTAATACCATAATAGATCACTAGGCAGGTGGCCCGTGAATTACATACGAAGTCAAGCGCGAGGAATAACTTTAACAATAGGTTGTACAGGAGAGTCAGGTTTCGATCCTGTGGAACTGTGGGTTATGAGCCCACCATGTGGGTTTAAAGTAGGAAAGGCGCTGACATCTTGCACGGTTATGATAGCAAGGCATGGCAGGGAATAGCATGTCGGTTATGCGGCAACAACGTCGGTACCAAGGGCGAGAGACGAAGAGAACCATTTTCCTTCTCGTTGAACAAGGCGGACCAATAGGCAAAGTTCTCGTCCATCGGTGGTTACCGGAATGTCATCAACAATGGTAACAGGGTCTTACTGACAGAGTTGTACAACGAGGTGCTTACATAAGCAGGAAATTATTTCTGCTTAGATCATATAGTGCACAAGAAAGTTTAAACAAAACAATGGAAAGGAAAATGTGATTTCCAGATTAAACAGCCACGAAAAGGATAATGTGTTTAAACACATATTTCAGGGGTATAACCTTCCCAAGGACAAGCAGAGCATGATATCTGTGACAATATATAATGTAGAAAACCCTTTAGGTAAGGGGAGAGAAACTTCATGACATTACCCATACAGCGGTGTTCGGATAATTGAGCAAGAAACATTTAGCATTGGGCTTCAAATGTTCTTGTTGAAAATCGGATTACCACAGACATGCCTCGAGATAGCATTGACATGGTCTTCAAGCAAAGGTCGGACTTGGATATACAAAGGATTCATCAGGAACAACTTATAGAATAAGTCTTACAATTTCCTCATGGGAGAATGGTTAACCTTGCTAAGATGGAAACTATAACAATAGGTCCTCCGGCCAGGTGTGCTAGGCATGTCATCACCTTACCAGGTCATATAAAGACCAATGTTGTGACTCTTGGAAAATGTTCCAACCATCATATCTGACCGAGATTCAGATCTGATTGGTGTCAGGATACCTCAGACTCATGATGCCTGAGAAGGAAAAGGTGAGACACAAATTGACGAGATGACATTGTAGATTCTCGGGAAATGAACTATGGAAGCAAGTTCTGAAACAAGAGTCCATCATTAAAACCAAGAAGAGGATGAGGAGGTGGTTGGTGGACTCAGTGACAATTCACTGAGATTTCCAAAAAGATGGATGCCCACAATTATGTGAACAAGGAGATAACATTTGTCAGATCAAATGATATAATGACGTATGCTCGAGGAAAACATACACAATTTAAACATTGGTTGAGCGGTGCACCCGAATTATGGGCTTAGGTAGCAAGATCAATGATAGAAGGGTGATTCGATATCCAATACACAAAGAATGTAACTATAGTTCATTAACTTACTAGCAATAGGGTTGCTAGAATTTTTGAATTTTTCACATCACAGTCCATTTGTTGGTATTCCGGTTGGAACACGGGGGCCATGAAAAGGATGGTGATGGTGAGAAGCATCACTTGCATCAATAATTCATAAGAGATGGTGAATTTCTCATGACATACTTGACATGAAAGATGGTAATATTCCAAGGTACAGAAGAACAAACGCTGGATAGCAAGGAACTCAAGGTATAACACAAAACTCAAACAAGTTTTGTGTTGAACGGAAGGCAATAAAGTGGTCGATGATAACACTAATCATCGAGGGCAAGGATGGTATTCCTCAACATGAATTCAACTGATATCCTGGAAGAGCTCAGAATGCTGATGATGATCATGACAAATTTTGTCGAAAGGCTCCAAGAAGAAGCAATTGAACAGCGACTGCATCAAGCAAAAGGACTGATGAAGCAAAAGATTATTGGAACCACGAATACGACACCAATTCGGAATCAAGCTTGTTATTTGAGGTAGGACGATAAGACGAGGGAATCGACGTAAGCTTAGCTCATCGCCAAAGGCTGTGCTCCGGGAATAAGGACCAAGTAGCACAGTTAAAATTTAGCACATTCATGATATAGTTGATCAGGCTAGGAATGACTTGAAGGATTAATAAACTCATAAGCAACGGGGATTACTTAGAGTTATTGAATCGGAGTGCGGAATCGATTCACTTATCAGTGTCCTTGAGTGTCTAACAACTCAGAACCCAGGGAAAATTGGAATCAGTGAGAAATAATACTTGAAGAACTCATAAGAAGTAATATGGTTCTGTGCTATTATCGAGATACCACGGGGTAATACTCGAAGGTAGATCATAATAGAGGTTGGACGGGTGCATTGATCTGCAGAGGACAAGTGGTTCAACTTGTCCGAGAAAAGGATCAAAGATGATCAATCATGGTCGGAACCACGGTTGCAAAGGACCAACATAGATACAAGATGAACTTATAACAAGGGGACCATTATTAATACAAGAAGCTTCCATGATAGATTCCACATCGGGTCCATGGGCATGAAGTTCAAGGTCGACTCCCACTTCTCCAAAGCAGAACCTTACATTCACTTCTCGTTTTGATAATGGCATTAGCGTTGGAAGTTTTACCTGGTGAAATACCAGATGAGTATGGCCCGTGAAATCTTCCGGGCTCACATAGATTAGTTAAGGCATTGGTTCAACCCATCGAGGCATCTTAGGAACATATACCACAAATTTTTAGGAGTAATTAACACAAGCTCAAAAGTAGAGCATGGTTGTCAAAGCAGAGGATTCAATTTACCAAAGGAATTATGTACCCGGGAAAGAACTCCTCAAGGTTTTTGTATACGAAGGACACTGTCGGATGATATCTTAACAAAGGATCCAACGGTCCATAGCGGAGCTGATGTGAGCATTGGCACACAACCAGATGAAGAAACAACGTGAAAGCATTGGATTACAGAAGCAACTGACTAGTTCAAGGTTCACATGCAAAGGAATTATGATTTCCAATTCAAGGGATCAGAAGCAAGTGCTCTGATTAAGGACGGATAAGTGGAGTAGGCTTAGGGGTACCATCGATGGCAAGTTGATTGGTTGAGACCCAGCTCATGTTTAAAATGACGTCTGAGCCGAAAGGATGAATTCTAGGATCTGGTTGAGGATTGCGAGCATTCACACTTATTGAATCAATGGGCTCAAAATGATAGTGACAAAGGAGGCCAATAAGATTACTATACTTATGGGATTAACCATATTGCAAGCAAGCAAGAATTTCAAGAACAACAGGCTGTTGAGGATTTTCAAAAGATCGAATGGTATTTCGAAGATTGGTGACATACATGATCAACTAGGGATGAACGAATTCTCGATAAGTGTGAGGTATTATCCATAGGGGTATTCATGCAGCAAAGAATTGCAAGCACTAAGCTCAAAGGATTCTCGGAACAACGGAGAGCAGTTCGTTGCACCTTGTAATAACAAGATCAATGGGATTGAATGTATGAATGGCAAGTGTACGTGGTTACCCATAGGGGTTTATCGATGGAAGGAAATTGCAAAAGCGATGGCACAAAGTCTCGAGAGAACATCGGAGAGTATCTTCGAAATCCTTCGGTGCATCAACTAATCATCTGGAGTAAGGGACTCTCCGGGAGGAAGTAGTTACGAGAACCTAGAGTCAGAGTTAGTAAAAATCATTTAACCCGAATAGAAAAGAGATCAGAGTCCCAGAGTATAGACGAGGAGTAAAAGATCCTAATACCACCCAATGGCGACATGGGCTCGTAAGCCACACAGCCATGTTAGTAAAAGCTTTGCAATGACTAGACTTGAATTCGGCCAAGGAGTTGGAAAGGGGGATTCCTACAGGCAGTCGGCTCTGATACCAACTTGTGATGCCCCTGATTCAATCGTACACTAATCATGCACGCAAATGTGTATGACCAAGATCAGGGACTCACGGGAAGATATCACATCACAACTCTAGACACAAATAAAATAATACAAGCTTTATATTACAAGCCAGGGGCCTCGAGGGCTCGAATACATAAGCTCGAAAACACAAGAGTCAGCGGAAGCAACAATATCTGAGTACAGACATAAGTTAAACAAGTTGCCATAAGATGGCTAGCACAAACTGGGATACAGATCGAAAGAGGCACAGGCCTCCTGCCTGGGATCCTCCTAAACTACTCCTGGTCGTCGTCAGCGGCCTACACGTAGTAGTAGGCACCTCCAGTGTAGTAGGAATCGTCGTCGACGGTGGCGTCTGGCTCCTGGGCTCCAGCATCTGGTTGCGACAACCAGGAAGAAATGGAAAGGGGGAAAAGAGGGAGAAAAGCAACCGTGAGTACTCATCCAAAGTACTCGCAAGCAAGGATCTACACTACATATGCATGGGTATCTGTGTAAAGGGGCAATATCGGTGGACTGAACTGCAGAATGCCAGAATAAGAGGGGGATAGCTAGTCCTGTCGAAGACTACGCTTCTGGCATCCTCCATCTTGCAGCATGTAGAAGAGAGTAGATAGTAAGTTCACCAAGTAGCATCGTATAACATACTCATACCCGACGATCCTCTCCTCGTCGCCCTGTTAGAGAGCGACCACCGGGTTGTATCTGGCACTTGGAAGGGTGTGTTTTATTAAGTATCAGGTTCTAGTTGTCATAAGGTCAAGGTACAACTCCGGGTCGCCTGTTACCGTGGACACGGCTATTCGAATAGATCAACTTCCCTGCAGGGATGCACCACATTACCCGACACGCTCGATCCCTCTGGCCGGACACACTTTCCTGGGTCATGTCCGGCCTCGGGAGGTCAACACGTCGCAGCCCCACCTAGGCTCAACAGAGAGGTCAGCACGCCGGTCTAAATCCTATGCGCGCAGGGGTCTGGGCCCATCGCCCATTGCACACCTGCACGTTGCGAACGCGGCCGGAAGCAGACCTAGCAACCTCCATTTCAAAGGAAGTTGCGTTACGCGGACCAATCCGGCGCGCGCCGCTCAGTCGCTGACGTCACGAAGGCTTCGGCTGATACCATGACGTCAAGTGCCCATATCTTTCCCACATAGTTGGTTAGTGCGTATGGACCAAATGGCCAGACTCAGATCAAATACCAAGAACTTGTTAAGCGTGTTATTTTGAAGTAACCGCAGACGCCGACCAGGGCCAGGCCCACCTCTCTCCTAGGTGGTCTCAACCTGCCCTGTCACTCCGCCTCAAAGTAACAGTCGAGGGCCGTCGGGAACCCAGACGCATCTCTACTGGGATGGAGCCACCTGCCCCTTCAGCCCCCATCTCCGAAGAGTATCATAAGTAATGTAACAGTATAAAGTATATAGCATATGCCCGTGATCACCTCCCGAAGTGATCACGGCCCAGTAGTATAGCATGGTAGACGGAAAAGAGTGTAGGGCCACTGATGGAATACTAGCATCCTATACTAAGCATGTAGGATTGCAGGTAAACGTAACAACAGTAGTAGCAAGGACAGGCTATGCATCAGGATAGGATTAACAGAAAGCAGTAACATGCTACACTACTCTAATGCAAGCAGTAGAGAGTAGAATAGGCGATATCTGGTGATCAATGGGGGGCTTGCCTGGTTGCTCTGGTAAGGAGGGGTCATCTTCGATGTAGTCGAACACACGGACACCGACAGCGGTCTCGTAGTCTACCGGAAAGAAGTAACGGAGGGGGACACAATAAATAACAGAGCAATCAAATGTAACACAAAGCAAGACGCGACAATACGTTGTGCTAGGGGTGACCTAACGCGGGGATAGGTGATACCGGCGAAGGGGGGAAACATCCGGGAAAGTATTCCCGGTGTTTCGTGTTTTTGGACAGATGGACCGGAGGGGAAAAGTTGCGTGTTCGCTATGCTAGGGATGTGTGGCGGACGAATGGACTACGTATTCAGATTCGTCTCGTCGATCTGAGCAACTTTCATGTAGAAAACATTTTCATCTGAGCTACAGTTTGTTTTCTATGTTTTTCTAAAGTTTTAATTATTTTTCTGAATTTATTTATCTATTTAATTCTAACATTATCCAGAATAGTGTCTGCTGACGTCAGCATGACGTCAGCAGTCAACAGGGCGTTGACTGGGTCAATCTGACGTGTGGGCCCTGCATGTCATACTCCGTTTATTCTAATTAGGATTTAATTAGTCTAATTAATGTTTAATTAGTTAACAATAGTTAATTAGGTTAACTAAAAAGGATTAATTATGTTAATTAATTTAGTTAATTAACTACTAATTAATTAAATTTATTTTATTATTTTTTTAATTCTTTTTTTCTATCAATCTTTTTTAACGTTCAGGGGCTGGGCCCCGTTTGTCATAGGTACGGGGGCGGGGCCAGCTGTCCGTGGCCCCTGGGGCCTAAGCGGGCGCGTGGGCTTGCGGTTATGGGTGCGGGCGTGCAGGCACCAAGCGCTGAGGCGCAACCCGCCCGGTGCGAGGCGAGGTCGCCGGCGATGGCGGAGCCCACCTGACGCAGCGGGCGAGCAGGGGGGAGTCCGCGGGCGTGGGACGGCTCCAGCTGGCACCGACCAATGAGTAGAGGCAGGCAGGGGGCCACGGTAGTCGGCGCGAGGCCACGGCCGGTGGCGGCCTCGGACGGGTGGTCGCCGGCGGGTGCGGCCAAGGAAGCAGGAGGCGGTGTCGCGGCGAGAGCAGGGGCTGGCGGGCGACGCGAGTGCGGCACCGGAGCGGAGTGAGAAGCGAGGCAGGGGCGACAGCAGGCGATACGGCGCAAGCAGGACAGCGGTTGAGCGCGAGGGAGGGCATGGCTGGCGGCAGCGAGGCCAAGCACGGGCACGCGTGCACAGGCTGCAGCGGCGACCGGCGTCAACAGAAGCAGCGACAGCAGCACTGCAGAAGCGGCGAGCGCGGGGAAGCGACACGCGCGGGGCAGGGGAGCGGGCCGGGCACGTCCAGGGCGGCGGGCACGCAACCGGGGCTGCGGTCTGGGGCGCGAGGGAGAGAGGAGGACCGGGGTCCTCACCGGGGTTCGTAGGGACGGGGCAGCGGTGCGTGAGGAGGAGGACGGAGACGTCGTTCCGGACGGGAGGCAGGCCGTCGTGGTGGCTCCGGGCGGCGAGGCGGCGTCGGGGTCGTGCCACGATACAGTTCTGGATCGGGAAGGGGGCGAGGACGGGGAGGCGAGCGACGGGGTCGAGGCGGCGATGGCGGGGCGACGCCTAAGACGACGAGCGGCGTCGGGGAATGCCGACAGCGAGGTGGGCAACGGGGGAGGGGTTGGAGCCCGATCTAGATCGTGGGGGGAGAGGAAGGAGAGGGGATCGTGCGGGGGGGGGGGGGGGGGGGGGGGGGGGGGTGTGCGGGGCGAGTGGGGGTGGTTGCCCTAGGGTTTCGGCCGACGGGGGAGGATATGGGGAGTGGGGTGGGCCGGGCTGGTGGCCCAGAGGCCAGTTAGGCCGAAGCCCAGTGGGGGGAGGGAAGCTTCTTGTCTCTGTCTTTTTTTTCTTTTTAGTTATTCTTTTGTGTTTCATTTCTAGTTTCCTTTTATTTTAGTTTTGTAAAATTTACCACTAGCACCTAAATTAGTATTTGTAAATATACTCCTGCCACATTAATCCTTAACCCAAAATAAAATAATCTAATATTTTATAAAATTCAATAGGCATTTATTTAATTGTTTTAACTATTGTTTAATTACTTTAGAGCCTTTATACCCTTTATCACAGTTTGGTTTCTCCACCACAATTACCTATGATTTATCCGACACATTTTGAACATTTTAGTTTTATTGTTGGAAAACTTTTATTGTTTGCCTTAACTTCAAATTTGAATTTGAATCGGTTTTGAACTAACGCGAGATTAACAACAGTAACCGTGGTGATGTGGCATCCTTAATGCAGGATTACTGTAGGTAATTATCCAGGCGTCACAGTCATATAACATTCCAGGAGCTCTCTACAAAATAGATAAAATTACAAAATCTGCTCAAACAGTGCACTTACATTTTGATTAATTTCCAGTGAATTTTTCTTTTTTGTAGAGAGTTCCTCAAATGTTATTTGACCAGCAAACTTTGCAAGCGCCCATAACATTTATTCCTAATCGTTCACACAAAGTTTCAGATTTTTTTTGAAATGTTTTGCTATGTTTTCTTGCGTGGGTGCACCGAGCTGGGGTGTAGAACAACCACTCTCTAAATTTTTTTAGTTTGGATAGAGATTGCTGATAGGTAGATCTGTCGCCCCACCTTGCAAACTTAGCTCTTGATATATCTATTTAGTCTTAACTGTTGTGCAAATGTCGCATAAACCAAAAACTGAAGGGCCTTACTCTCTTATACCTTACTAAATTAACCTCCTTCAGAATGCAACAAACGATGTTCTAGGCCAGAAAGACATGCCGTGTCAACTGAGCGAAGGAAGCAAGCGGCTTGCTCGCATGCAAATCGACACGTCATGTACTTAACTGCGGGCCTGAGATTAACGCTATGTAGGAATGTTATTCCTATGTGTACTACTAAAGCAGTGTACATGTAATTTTCGGTCCCGAACTCTTCGTTTATCTGTTCGTGACTCAATTCTAATTCCACCTATCTATCGTGGAAGAATATAACCTCGCCTCCACTATATACCAACTTCGGTTTCTATTCTCCCGTCGCGATATTACACAGTACTATCTCTTCATCTCTTGTGGCCTGTTGTCTTTTAGCTAGATCAAATAATAGTTCATGTCCTACAAATTTGCCTAGAGCTGTACAACGTAGAGCTATGCACCTAGGCAGTGGTAAACCAACCCAGGAATTAGGCTTGACTATGGCTAAACGCTGTGCAAACATAGCTAGACTATACCGTAAATGCATCACTGACATTTTGACATAAAATTGAGCTCAGTGCTTAACAAAGAACTTATTAAGAAATGGATAGCAAAATAATGATATTTTTGTCCTGATGCATAGTCAAGATACATTTTATAATTACTTAAATAAAGATTATTTGGTCATTTCCCGGCCTGCCATTCATGAATAGTGTGACTTAATAATTAAATAAAAACGGAGTACAAATGAATGAATAGAAAGCACACGAGGTTCATATCGATAACAAAGTAACTTAATTACCACGGCAAAGCACACTAAGCTTATAAAATCAACTAATCTGCAATCATCTAACCCTAATCCGCAAGCAATTGAGTAATCGTCTAAGAAAATAAACATGTAATTAAACAGGACAGTTCTGACTTTGTCAAAGGAATCGCTTAAACCTGGGTTTAGTACTAAAAAGGACAAAAAAATTGTTTGAAAGACCCAGCAATCGCTGGCTTTTCATTGATAATAGCAGAGAGCGAAAAAAACATCAAAGATGGTGAGGCTCCTAGGACCAAAAAAGATGAAAAAGACAGATGGCCCTAGGCTGAGCCGGTGCAAAAAACAGATTGCCTGGCTCAAACGCAAGAACCTAACTCCTCATGGTGGTTCTCCGAAGGGGCTCTCCAAACACTTTGCACCAGCCAAATGCCAAAGCTCGATTGCACCATAGATTGCCATGGGGATGTCGACGACCGAGGACATTTTGCCTCTGAAGGTGCATCTTTTGCGTTCCTGCCAGATCTCCCAACATCCCAGCAGCAGAACTATCTTCGTCTCTTTTATCAGCCTTGGTGGAGCACTGCCAATCACCTTGCGCACTATCACAGGGGAGTGCTGCTGCTGTTGCCATGAATCCTTCTGTTGGCACGCGAAATCGCCGCGCAACACCAGGATATTTGTCGTGCTTTCGTGACGACGAACGATTGCTTTACGGGCAAAGCAACAAAGATTTCCTCGCTTTCGTGGAGGAGAAACGGCCGCTTTCCAGCGCAAAACGACAAAGATCTCCAAACCCTAGGGCTGCTAGGGCTCGGCAGGAAGTAGCGACAGAAAATAGACGTACGTGAAAATAGAGTTTGTATTGATAGATCGATTGATGTTTTTCTCAATCGGCCATGGCCTATTTATTAAGGCACGCGGGACTTGGCGTATACAGAAGTACTTGTCGTACAAGTATAGAACTCCAAAACTAAACCGATCAGGATCTGATTCGGTTACCATGTATACTACTCTTTGCCTTATATGAATATATAAAATATTCCGGCCACGTCGCAATCACAGCCCAAGTTATACACATACGTATAAATACCCTTGAGCCTACAAGGAAAATAATAAAATACTCCGGCAAGGTCGCTAATCACACCGGCTAATAATGATTGATCATTCATCATGTATTTTTGCATCTTCTCATACGTGACTCCATAGCTCATGCAAGAAACCTTCATCTTAGCAACCACAGTTGAGCCCAGCGTACAGTTGAGCCCAGCGTACGAGAATTTGTCCAAGTAGCTGATAATCCATGCGAAACTCCATATATTTGTCCTGGGTAAATAACTTCAGTTGGCATGATCTCCTGATGTGTCATCTGCACTGGACTATGGCCACGCCTGCATTTTAAATTAAACAACAAGGGCAAATATAATATGGAGCAATAATATGGCCACAATCATTTAAATTAGTTTGGCCCATCATACAACTATTAGCCAAATTACACCATGAACACCTTCGGGGCGAGGTGAGAACACCCTTCCAAAGCCTAATCTTTCGCCAACCTCGGTAGCCACCGGGCAGCTCCAGAACAGGTGGTGTGAGGTCTCCAGATTTCTGATGCTCAACTGGCAGAAATAGTGGTTTTTCCACCTGTGCCGTTGAAGCCTATCATTACACCATAGCCGGTTTTGCGAAAGCAACCAAGAAAACATCTTGATCTTTCCTAGGAGCTAGGTTTTCTAGATGATCTTGTTGACATCACTCCGGTGGCGACCTTGAAATTGTATGGAGTACCACTATGTGTACACCGAACTAACGTAATTCATGTCGATCGTCAGCGGTGGCACGCTCAGAGCTTCTAAACATGAAAGGAAAAACAAACTATCTGACGTGGGGCCATGGGATACATGGGGCCAGAGAGCATCTACACGTGCAGTTACCAAATCCGGCTCCTCAAACGCCCGCGGACGCGCCCGGGCACGTCCGCGGGCATTGACTGGGCACTCCTCAAATAACTCTCTCTGCATCCGAACACCTCATATATGAAATCTTAAACTCATACAAACCATGCAAAGAAAACATCTACGTAGTACGTAGATCAACTAATCCTCGACTACGCTACTCGTTGTCGTCGAAGATGTTCACTATCTCCGTTCTGAGCTCCGGGTACATTGGGCAGATGCAACTCAGCTCATCCTCTGTCTCCGCCTTCATATCCGCTTTTACCTCATCGAACAGCGCATCGGTCTTCGCCTGTTCTTACCGGAGGAAGCACCGGTTGGACTCCACATACGACTCATCCTGGATGGACTCCAAGATGGCTATATGCTCCGCCATCTCCACCGCTTGGGCGACGACGAACTCCACCATGGTGAAGCCCGCAACCGGCATCGGTTCCTCCTCCGGCCCCGCCGCTTCCGCCTCCTGCGGATCCGCCCCCTCAATGGGCTCTAACTACTGCTCCCCCTCCTCCTCCTCCTCCTCCTCCTCCTCCTCCTCCTCCAGCTCCGGCTCCGGCGAGTCCGGAGGCAGGCCCGCTGCGATCCGGGCGGCGCACCTCGCCCGAACTCCTCCTCGATCTGGAAGCGGCGCTCCGACGTTAGCATAGCGTAAGCGGTCTTCTTCTGCCAGGCCATGTCGGATAGCGAGGGAAGAGGAATGTGGAGACGGGGAGAAATGTGCTTGGGCAGGCGGCCCGGAGAGGGGGGGAAGAGGTCGTGGCTAGGGTTGGGGACGTCGGCCGGATTAAATAGCCGTAGTTTGGCATCAGGAGGCAAGCCAAAACGGCGCCACGCGGCGTTCACACCTTCACCCAAGGAGAGGCTTGTCAGACTATTGGGTTTCCAGGAGATTTCGTGTGGGACTAAGTCGTCAGTCCGACATGACGGACGTGCCCGGGCCTTCCCATATCCACCCCATATTTGAGCTGGATATGAGGGGTGCCGGTCAACCCGGGCGTTACAGACCCGTTTGAGGCGCCCGTTTGGGTCGGCTTTTTTGACTGGTCACTGACCGATGCATCCGCCCGGGCGTATCGGGTGTTTGAGGTGCTCAGCTGTAGATGCTTTGAGGGTGCATACCTGCTAAATATCTATTTGGAATTGAAGTGTTTTAGCCCTGTACATTCACTACGGCTGCCATTTGGGCCGGCATTTAGCACAGAATATTAAGGTAGGCGAACAACACGAACAATGATCGGGCGTGTCCGTTTTGACCCCCTACTTGTCCGTTCATGCAGCCACACTCCACTTTTTTCCCATATATCTGGTCACTTGCACGTGATTGATGGAGACAAAGAGAGAGAAAGAAAAGAATAAATAAAGAATGGAAAAGGCGGTCCGGGGTGAGCTGCGCCCTACGTGGCGGGGTGATCGGGCGCATCTGTGAACCCTGATATCCTACCTACATTTGTCCTTAATATGAGGGTTCTCGGACAACACGTATGTATAGGGATGATATAAAGGGTTCAGTTAGGTCATCTTTTTCCTTCTCTCTCCTATCCAATCACTGACCGGTCGCATCCGCGGACGTTTGAGGAGGACTATAGGATACCGGTTGTAGATGCTCTAAATAATTAGAGGTTACTCCTTGCGGGGGACCTTTAGGGTCACTTTTGGTGGCCTGAGAGCACGTCAAGTGGTGCGTCCAGCCACAACCACATGTCGTGTGCTGGGTGTTGTCTTTGTTTTTTTTTGTACTCGTTTTTTTAGATTTTTTTTTTGCTTTCCATCATTTAGGTTTATACCAGTTTTTCTTAGGTTTTGAAGAGAGAGAAAATCACGAATAAAAAATGTGTGCTTTCACGAGAAGCACAAATTTGCTTCTCATGGAGGCACAGATTTGCTTTTATGAGAAGCACAGATTTATTATTTGTGGAGGCACAGATTTACTTCTCATGAAGGCATAGTTGTGTTCTCATAAAAGTAATATGCTTCCACGAGAAAAAATGATTTGATTCCGCGAGATGTGCTTCTCGAAGAAAAAAAACCATGTGCTTCCACAAGAAGCACATGTTTGCTTCTCATGGAAGCACAAATTTCCTTTCACGACAAGCACAGAAAAAGGTAAAAAACCGAAACTGTTCGCATGGCTCTGGGTTTTTTCACCATTTGTTTTTTTTGGTTGCTGGTTTTTCTTAGTTTTGATTTTTATTGGTTTTTGTATTGTTTTCCCCCAAAAGTCGGTTCATGTTTATTCGGTTTTTCCTAACATGGGATTTAGTTTTGAAGATCGCAAGCGAGAAATACAATTAAGCTATGTATTTTCCACTATTTTCAAAAAAATGTTCTATTTTTTAAAAAAATTAGAAAACATTTAATTGGCTAAATGTTGTTGGAATATTATTTAAAAAGAAAATTATTCTAGGAAATAAGAAAATTCACTTACTAAATGAAAAAAAATTGTGTATAAGAATATAATAGCACACGTGCTCGTGCGTTGCAACGAGAGAAACAAATGGTCGCACGCCCATAGTGATCCATATATGTTGTCACTTTTCCTCTTTGCAACCAACCCCAATGGTGGTCTTGTTGTCCACCTATTCACGACGAACATGATATATGGTAAGGCAATGAGCTTGATCATCACACTTCGGAACGTCACTTTCACAAGCCCCTCCCTGCATCAATTTATAATTTCATGGATTTTGTTATACCAGTGGGTCTCGGGCCTATCCCATCTACACTTTGTGCATCATTGTCCCCACATTACTGCGTCTACACCTGTGATGTGCTCCTGAAGTGCGCGGTCGTGGTGGTCGGCCAGGGCCAGGACGGGAACAGCATCGGCGACGCCTCGTCGAGACATGCCATGGTTCATGGGTGGCGGACAGAAATAGGGGATCTCGAGCTATTTTGATTCGTGCGGCATGTGGACGTCGCGCCGACTTGCGGCATGGCTCCCTTGTACACGTTGCTATAGTAGAAGCCTACAGTCTGGAAGGGCAGCCATGATAGAAGGCAGGCCGACTATATTCGATATTTCAATGGCAACGACGAAGAAGCAAACTGTTGTCCTGGTGGTGATGTCTATATCTCGCTTATAGCGAGTTCTATAGTACGAAGCAATTTCTACATTGCATATAACTGGGCCGGCCCAGTTCCTCTCCTCGCTCGTTCTTTCAGGAGGGTTAGCTACAATTAGTTCGGTTCGGTTTTCTTCTCTTTTATTTTTTTTTCTTTTTCGTTTTCTTCCGATTTTACGTTTGGTTTTCTTTGCTTCTTCACGTTTTTTTGGATTTTCTGTTTTCTTCGCAATTTCAGCGGCTTTCATTGGTTTTCTTTGGTTTCACTGGGCTTTTTCTGTTCCTTCTTCTTTCCATAATTTCTTCGGTTTATTTCTTTCTTTCTCGCTATTCTTTTATTTTTATTTTTCTTTTCCATTTTTATTTGGGCTTCTATTTCTCTTCTGGTTTTCTTTGTTTCTTTCATAAGTTTTACTGATTTTTTATCTTTTTTTCGTACTCTATGTTTCTTTCTCGGTTTTCACTGGTTTTTCTTATTATTTTTTCTTCACTTTTCTTTCACTGTTTGTTCTCCTTTTCCTGTTTAAATGGTTTTCATCATTTTTCTTTGTACATTTTTTGCATACATCAAGAACATTTGTCGTATACACGTTCAACATTTTCCAAATAGATGATTAACATTCTTGAATACATATTTTTATGTCTACTATTTCACACAAATTGTACAATTTTTTTATACATCTAGAATATTTCTTACGCTCGCATTTAACATTTTGAAAATACATGATTAAATTATTTTTAAACAAATAATCATTGATATCTATTTTTCACAAACATGGTATATTTTTTGTATACATCATAAACACTTTTTGTATACATGTTTAACATTTCACAAATACATTATTAATAGTATTTAAATTATAAACTTTCTTATGCCTACTTTTTTCGTAAACAATGTATATTTCTTGTATACATCAAGAACATTTTATGTATACATGTTTAACATTTTACAAATACATGAATAAAATATCAGAAAACATAAATTTTTATGCCTAATATTTTCATACACATTGTACATTTTTTTATATACGTCACGAACATTTTTATATACATGTTTGATACTTTCCAGATATAGTAACATGTTTTGTATCGAACATGTTTCGTATACTTGAGAAAAAAATTTATACACATTTAACATTTGTCAAATGCTTCGTTAACAATATTTGAATACATGGTCAGAAAAAATTCTATACAGATTTATAACTATTTTCAAATGCTTAATTTTTATTTATCAGATACAAGATAAAAATTTTAATACATGGTCACCATTTTTTTCTATACACATTTTAACAATTAAAAATGCTTGATTAACATGTTTCAAATACAAGTTTGACATTTTTTAATACATTGTGAACATTTTTTCAATACACATTTAACAATTTTTGAATGCTTGATTACATATTTCAAATACTTATTTAACATTTTTCCTAATGCCGGATTAAGATTTTTTTTAAATACATGACCAACTTTTTTCACACATATTCTATATTTTCTGTATACTTGAGAAACATTTTGTTTATGTACATTTAACATTTTTCAATGCTTGGTTAACAATTTTTTAAAATGTTTTTATGTAAAGTATTTTTGTAATATATTTATTTTGAATATTTGGAAATATATACGAAAGTAAAAAAGGCAAAAAAGAAAGGACGCGTCTAGTGCGCGGCCGGCTGCCCACTAGTGCGATCGAGCGGCCGGCCTGAAAAGGTAACTCCCTGTCCCCCGCGGTCCCGCGCTCCAGAAAAGTAAACCGACCACCAAACCCACACGATCAAGCTGGCCATGTGGGAGCGTGGGGAGACTTTTCTCTCCTTACCTACCCAGCCCCTCCCCACGCCCGCTCGCCCTCACGCCACCACGGTGCCTTCTTCTTCTCCACGAAAGAAGGGGAACCCAGGCCCTTCTTCCTCCTACACAGGCGCCATGACAGCCCCAAAGTAGAAGAAGAAGGTGCTTCAAAAAAGATCTAAGGGCGGGGTGGTCAGAGCCATACCAGGCAGCAACATCAGGGCAGGTAATTTCCCTCCTCTGCCCCTCTTCACGTCCCCCCTTCTTCTACTGCATATGTGTGACGCCCCGAGACCGACGCTTCAGACGCCTTCCAGTTATTTCGTTGTTGCCGTGTGTTTTATTTGTTTGTTGCATTCATCATCGCATCATCCGCATTGCATCCACATGTTTTCATAAAATACGTAGTCGTTCGCACTTGCCGCTTCTTCCTCGTCTTCATTGACCTTGTCAGGACCCTTTGTCTTTGTCGACCTCTCTCAGGCCACCTCTCGAGCGTGTCCGAAACTATCCCGAACTCGAACCGCTCAGTCGTCATCATTGGATCCGGATCATCCCCTAACATCTATAAAACATCTCCGTTTTCTTATTTGGACTCCCTAACCTATCTATTCTCGACCGCCCGATTATGATCGGACGGACCAGATTAGCCCCTAACCAAAATCCATGCTATTTAAACAGATCAAACCCTAATCGCTAGTTGTCCCATCCATCCATTCCCTCACCTGCCGCCGCCACTCCCTTCCTCGGGATCCCTCCCGATCCAGCAGCCACCCACCTCAGAGTCCTCTCCACCCAACCAGATCGCTCCTACCAGCTCCTTGATTTCCGCCGCCACCCGCAAGCGCAGCCACCTGCCTTCCCGATCCACAGCCTCCACTGCCCATCCCGAGCTCCTCTCGATCCAACTCCACCTCACCTGCTGCCTCCTCCCGCAGGCCTTCTACCACCTCGCCCGATCTCCTGCTCGTTCGAGCCCTTGTCCAGGTACTCCCGCAACGACCCAGCACCGGCCTCCCGTGCTCCGCCTCCTCCTCGCCGGTGCTTCCCCGTCGAAGGTTCCCGGCCAGCAGCGACAGTCACAAGGAACCGCCCGTTCCTCCTTCTCCTTTCGTTTTTCCCCTGGATCTCTCTCTCTCTCAGAATCTCTCATCTCTCTCGTTTCTCTTCGCAGGAAAGAAACCATGGCCGCCCGCCCATGGAGATGGAGCCGCGCCGCCCTGGTCACCTGCCACCTTGGGTCGCCTCTGCTTCGTCCTTGCCGCCCGCTTGTGCTCCGGTGAGCCCTGCTGCTGCTCCCCTTCCCTTGTGTTCTCTCTTTCCTGCTGCATCCCCTCTAAATTCTTCCCCGCCATGGCCTTTGCAGCTGCGCCACCACCCTACTCCGTTCGTCGCCGCCTCCGCAAGATCCGGCGAGGCCCTGCGTTCCCAGCATCCTCCTGCCGGAGTCGCCCGAGCGCCGCCGTGCCACATCGTCCAAGTCCCGCTGCCGCCGAGCCTCTGCATCGCGCCGCTGCCTCCCCTGTTTCTGCTTCGAGCAGGAGAAAACGCATGCAGCACCGCCCGCTCGCGTTGACCGCGCCGCCAGCGTGCCTGGGCCACCGCGTCGCCCTTCACCCGCATCAGCCCAGCAGCCTCCAGGCCCAGCGCCCCCCTTCCAGCCTGCCTCTTCCACAACCCGGGCCAAAGGCCTCAAGGGCCCGATGTGAGCAGCTCCCCCGCGCCCTGGGCCAGATCTCAGTTTCGGCCCGTATAGTGTTTTTTCCTGCCTGCGATTTTAGCTATTATCCAGAGTTTACAGATTTACAAAAAAACCCTCAACATCATGCATATAATAACTCCACAACCGTGCATCGGATAAAATAATTTAAATATGTAAAATGCTTAGAATTTCATCTAGTTTCATATTATGCTGCTTTCATCCATGTTTAAAATGTGTAACTTGCTGTTTGCTATTATTTTCCTCAAATGCCATGTTAAATTGATTTATTTCATAACTAATTAACCGTAGCTGCGAATTTAATAAACTTTATATGTAAATGGGCAGAAAAATGCATAGTTTAACATGGTGGCATTACTTTGCATGTTTAACAACTCTAAAATATGGTTTAGGGCAGAACAGTACCAATTCCAAAATATGCATATGAGGATTTTCCGGAATTGTTGTTTGTTGTTCCGGCCTCATTTAAACTTGCCTAAATAGTTAGTTTACTTATGCTTCACCTCTTGCCATGTTTAACAACATTTAATATTGATGAGTACCTAAACAAGAGTGAACTAAATATTTGAATGTGGTGTTTCGTCAATATGCAACTCGTTGCATATTGAGCTCCACTTAATTTGTAGTGTCGTTTGTTGCACTTTGCCATGCCATGAATCATTAAATCGGACATGCATCATACTTGATGATTGTGCATCATGCCATGTTTATGTGATGGTTGTTTACCTTGTTGTTTGCTTCTTTCCGGTTTGCTTCTCTCGTTAGCTTCGGTTTCGTTCCGGAGTTGTGAGGATTCGTTCGACTACGTCCGTTTGTCTTCTTCATGGACTTGATCTTCTTCCTAGCGGAATTTCAGGCAAGATGACCATACCCTCGAAATCACTTCTATCTTTGGTTGCTAGTTGTTCGCTCTTTTGCTATGCCACGCTACCTACCACTTGCTATATCATGCCTCCCATATTGCCATGTCAAGCCTCTAACCATCCTTCCTAGCAAACCGTTGTTTGGCTATGTTACCGCTTTTGCTCAGTCCCTCTGATAGCGTTGCTAGTTGTAGGTGAAGTTGAAGCTGGTTCCATGTTGGAACATGGATATGTTGGGATATCACAATATCTCTTATTTAAATTAATGCATCTATATACTTGGTAAAGGGTGGAAGGCTCGGCCTTTTGCCTGGTGTTTCATTCCACTCTTGCAGCCCTAGTTTCCGTCATACCGGTGTTATGTTCCTTGATTTTGTGTTCCTTACGCGGTTGGGGATTTATGGGACCCCCATGACAGTTCGCTTTGAATAAAACTCCTCCAGCAAGGCCCTACCTTGGTTTTAACATTTGCCACCTAAGCCTTTTTCCCTTGGGTTCTGCAGACTCAAGGGTCATCTTTATTTTAAACCCCGCCGAGCCAGTGCTCCTCTGAGTGTTGGTCCGAAACGGGCAGCCTGCGGGGCCACCTCGGGGCAACTCGAGGCCTGGTTTTACTCGTAGCTTGACCTATCCGGTGTGCCCTGAGAACGAGATATGTGCGACTCCTATCGGGATTTGTCGGCACATCGGGCGGCTTTGCTGGTCTTGTTTTACCATTGTCGAAAAGTCTTGTAACCAGGATTCCGAGACTGATCGGGTCTTCCCGGGAGAAGGAATATCCTTCGTTGACCGTGAGAGCTTGTGATGGGCTAAGTTGGGACACCCCAACAGGGTATAAACTTTCTGGAGCCGTGCCCGCGGTTATGTGGCAAATGGGAATTTGTTAATGTCCGGTTGTAGAGAACTTGACACTTGACTTAATTAAAAACATCAACCGCGTGTGTAGCCGTGATGGTCTCTTTTCGGCGGAGTCCGGGAAGTGAACACGGTTCTTGTGTTATGTTTGAACGTAAGTAGTTTCAGGATCACTTCTTGATCACTTCTAGTTCACGACCGTTGCGTTGCTTCTTTTCTCACTCTTTTTTGCGTATGTTAGCCACCATATTTGCTTAGTGCTCGCTGCAGCTCCACCTCATTACCCCATCCTACCCATAAGCTTAAATAGTCTTGATCTCGCGGGTGTGAGATTGCTGAGTCCTCGTGACTCACCAGATACTTCCAAACAGTTGCAGGTGCCGATGATACCAGTGCAGATGACACAACCGAGCTCAAGTGGGAGCTCGATGAAGAACTTGGTCGTTACTATGTTTCGTTTCCTGATGATCAGTAGTGGAGCCCAGTTGGGATGATCGGGGACCTAGCATTTGGGGTTATCTTCTTTTTATTTGGATTTGACCGTAGTCGGTCTATGTGTGTATCTTGAATGATGTATGAATTTATTTATGTATTGTGTGAAGTGGCGATTGTAAGCCAACTCTTTATCCCATTCTTGTTCATTACATGGGATTGTGTGAAGATGACCCTTCTTGCGACAAAACCTACAATGCGGTTATGCCTCTAAGTCGTGCCTCGACACGTGAGAGATATAGCCGCATCATGGGTGTTACAAGTTGGTATCAGAGCCATCCCCGACTTAGGAGCCCCCTGCTTGATCGAATCGCCGGCGTTGTTGAGTCTAGAACAAAAATGTTTTGTGTCTTAGGATTATATATATCAGAGAGTAGGATTATTTTTACTCCTCAGTCCCTTCGTCGCTCTGGTGAGGCCTCCTGACGTAGATGTTTTGTCTTTCCTCTCCTCAAATTTCACTAAGTTTTTTTTAGGATCACGCGGGTATCTTGGAATCGTTCCGATATTCTTGTGACGATAATATTGTTCTTGGTGCCTCCTGACATTTAGGGGTTGTGGCAGTGTCCCGGGGAGTTGAGCTCCGAGGTGTTGTCGTCACAATTTTATCGTTGCAGTTCTGGAATACCTGAGTTTCGCCGACATCGAAAATCTCTTTTATGCAGTTGTTGGTGAGATCACCTCGATGCCACCCAGTACTGGGGCGGGAGTTCGGGAGTATTGCCATAACTCGTATAACGGATGCTTTTCGAAGGTTGAGGTACATGATTTCCGAAGGTTTCTTGGTTATGTGTTGAAGGATGGATACAGCTGGATCTAGGTATTGTTAGTTTGGGTGAGATATATTGCGTCCCCTGTATCCCCAACACCAGATTGCATAACCAGAAAGTTTCGGGAGTTTATAAGTGGGAATTCAAGTAGCTCCTAGGACATCTTTCCGACAGATGCATGATATGAGATTGGGGTTCGACGTCTAGTGGTCCGCCTATCCACGGTTGGGTTTACAGTGGTCTCGTTGTGTCTTAAAGAGTCCTTGGCTATGCTGACTCGGGGACGCTTCGTATGTCATGTGCACTGCCTTGTACATGACGGTGCTGTACGATCGAGCCCGTGTGGGCCCCACCACGAAAACTTCGGACGAAATCTCTATCATATGTTTGTTCCGGCTTATTCTGCAAGCCAAATCCTTTGTTTTTGTTTTGTTTTGTGGTATTCGAGTTGCTTCAATGCCAAGTGTTGATTCCATACCTTATTCTAAGCGGTGTTCTCATACTTCTATGTGAATACCAATCCCTCTTGATCATCGAGATTGTCATGCCAATTCTTTTCCAACCGGCGTGCTTCTCTTCAAGTGGATCCGATCATTTCATCATTCGCAAGATCACCTCTTAGTTTCCCAACGTTGTTCGTTTCATCCATCCCCAAGTTGCCTTTGTTTTCCCGCCCTCCCACCCTTATTTCTTCAAGGACCTAGATCTCTTAATCAAGTATCCTTTTTATTGATGGGAAGTCTCTCCATTCTTTTCCGTCAATGTTCTTATTCGGTGATTCTCAGGATGATACTAACGGAGCTTCAAGTTTATCAATTCTTCGTCACATTTTCTTCTCCAGTGGATTCAATGCAAACTTTGTCGATCATATCCTTTCCTCGTTTCAAATGTTTTCTCAGGCCGGTGCACCTCTTAATCATCCACTTCTCGCCATTCATTTGTTCTGAAGTACTGAAGATAGATCAAGAGATTCGTGTTTTCATTCCTAATCCATTCAAGATATCTCGAGGTTGTTATCCCTTTTTGAGCCATTTAATTCTACCGGTGCAATCTCTCTTCAAATCATTTCAATGGTGTATCTTTGAGTGGGCCTTAACCCGCAGGTCTTTTCCCAGGATCTTACCTGACTCTTCTAATTTTCTCGCAGCTTCTAAAATTCTTTTCGAAGTTTGACGTAAGAATGAATTATCATCAGCCAATTGTCTTTCTCCAAGATCTTTCAAATTCTTTTCATCATTGGTTCAACCTTTCTAATTTTCATTCGGGAGTGCCTCAACAATTCATGGTGGTGTTTCTCGTCGTTATTCTCAGATTTTGAAGACCGAAGAGGAGTTCCTCTTAAATCCTTACCCGTTCTTCCAAAGATGCGAAGTTCAAGCTTGATGCCATCCTCTCATAATTGTTTTCGATTGTGAGAATTCTTTTTATCCATCCGGAGCATTTCATGAGTTGTTCCCATTTCTTTCATCCGTAGGCCATCATGTCATAATTATTCATTCCAGCTTTCTGCTCTCATTCTCCAAATCTTACCGGTGAATCGTTCAAATATCCTCTAATCAGTTCATGATCTCTTCGTTCTCATGTATCTAAATCCCCTCAAGGATCTTCATTCGTTTTCCAAGTCTTCCTGGTGAATTGTGCCTTTGCTACTTTCATTTTTAATTCTTACGGCGGTTTGTTCAGATTCCTCTTCCTTTGTTCTCATATTAATTTATTCGTTGTTTCAATCCTACCGGTGGTTCGTTGAAGACCTTCTCAAGCTTACGCTATATCCCTCTCAATCCTTTCTACGAGAATAAGTAGTATGCCAAATCTGTTGCTTGTCATCAATCTAAATTGGTGAAGGATACGTATAACATAATTCTTATTATGGTTTCATCCAAGTGATCTAGTTTCTTCTTTTCAGAGTTGTTCATCATGTCATTTTCTTGGTTCGAGATGCTTCATCTTTTCTTTTCCGGAGTTCCAAGTTTTTCTCGGTTATATCATCACGAAGCTCCATCTAATCATTGCAAGGCTTCAATCTTATTTTTTTTCATCCTTCACTTCTTTTTGATCATTCCTTTATTACAGGAGTTCTTCATGGAGGCCACATGATGGTGCGTCAAGGATTCTTTTCATTCTTCAATTGTTCTTCAAGATTTCTCTCGAAGTTAAGATCCGCCAAGCGATACTCTCAAATAAACATGGTGCTCAACACATGTTTTGTTTTGAGGAGTTCAAGTATTCTTCATCTTGCATTCCGAAGTGCAATTCTCTCTATCTTATCTTTCGAGATGGTGTTATATAATTCTTGACAATCCCCCTTCATGGTTCATGATTCACAAGTTGTCCGGAATGACATATTTTAAAACCATCAATTTCAATTCGTTCACGAGATCTTTTCAACCCATCAATCTCTTCATTGGAGTTATCTTGGGTTATATTTCACCTAAAGCTTTCCCTAAGGATTGATGCTATTTATGGTGCTTATAAATGACCCAAGTTCTTCATTTATCCTCCCGATGAAATAAGTTACTCGTCTCCTTGTTGATACCAATCCAATCTATTGTTTCCGTTAGTGGCAGAATTTCACCTCATAATTTTGAGAAGTTTTCCATAAGCCCACTACAAGCTTATTCGTTTCGTTGTTGGTTTCCCAACAATTCCGTTATAACCTTCTTGGAAGGGTGCTTTTCAAGATCATTTGTGACAGAAGTTGGCATTTTCTTCTCCATTCTTTTATTCCAATGATCTATCTTCTATTATGTCTTCCGGAGGCATTGTGATGTTGCTCTCTTCACCCATCATCTCGTTTTGCCAAGATCATATTATTTTCATGCTTACCCATTTAACCGGAGTGTTGAGTCTCATTCAAGTTCTTTCATCTTATCAAGTCTTGCGCCTCTTTTCAACCGGAGTGCTGCCCGAATTCTTTTATTCTTATTCCTTGTCCAGCTAATTTTAATCAGAGTGCCCTGAAACTCTATCTTGCCCCCTAAGCTCTTGGTTCTCATCATATTCCTTGTTCCCCTTGCCCAACGGAGAGTTTGCAATCTCGTTCACCTCCATTGTATTCTTTCTTTCGATTTGTTCAACCTCTCAAGGTTCGTGGTTTCACTCGTTTGTCATAGAAGCAACTTTGTCTTACCTATTCCGCTTCTCTCCGGTGCCATCCTAGATCTCGGGACGAGATCTCTTGTAAGTGGAGGAGTGTTGTGACGCCCCGAGACCGACGCTTCAGATGCCTTCCAGTTATTTCGTTGTTGCCGTGTGTTTTATTTGTTTGTTGCATTCATCATTGCATCATCCGCATTGCATCCGCATGTTTTCATAAAATACATAGTCGTTCGCACTTGCCGCTTCTTCCTCGACTTCGTTGACCTTGTCAGGACCCTTTGTCTTTGTCGACCTCTCTCAGGCCCCTTCTCGAGCGCGTCCGAAACTATCCCGAACTCGAACCGCTCAGTCGTCACCATTGGATCCGAATCATCCCCTAACATCTATAAAACATCTCCGTTTTCTTATTTGGACTCCCTAACCTATCTATTCTCGACCGCCCGATTACGATCGGACGGACCAGATTAGCCCCTAACCAAAATCCATGCTATTTAAACAGATCAAACCCTAATCGCTAGTTGTCCCATCCATCCATTCCCTCACCTGCCGCCGCCACTCCCTTCCTCGGGATCCCTCCCGATCCAGCAGCCACCCACCTTAGAGTCCTCTCCATCCAACCAGATCGCTCCGACCAGCTTCTTGATTTCTGCCGCAACCCGCAAGCGCAACCACCTGCCTTCCCGATCCACAGCCTCCACTGCCCATCCCGAGCTCCTCTCGATCCAACTCCAACTCACATGCTGCCTCCTCCCGCAGGCCTTCTACCACCTCTCCTGATCGCCTACTCGTTCGAGCCCCTGTCCAGGTGCTCTCGCAACGACCCAGCACCGGCCTCCCGCGCTCAGCCTCCTCCTCGCCGGTGCTTCCCCGTCGAAGGTTTCCGGCCAGCAGCGACAGTCACCAGGAACCGCCCGTTCCTCCTTCTCCTTTCGTTTTTCCCCTGGATCTCGCTCTCTCTCAGAATCTCTCATCTCTCTCGTTTCTCTTCGCAGGAAAGAAACCATGGCCGTCCGTCCATGGAGATGGAGCCACGCCGCCCTGGTCACCTGCCACCTTGGGTCGCCTCTGCTTCGTCCTCGCCGCCCGCTTGTGCTCCGGTGAGCCCTGCTGCTGCTCTCCTTCCCTTGTGTTCTCTCTTTCCTGCTGCATCCCCTCTAAATTCTTCCCCGCCATGGCCTTTGCAGCTGCGCCACCACCCTGCTCCGTTCGTCGCCGCCTCTGCAAGATCCGGCGAGGCCGTGCGTTCCCAGCCTCCTCCTGCCGGAGTCGCCCGAGCGCCGCCGTGCCACATCGTCCAAGTCCCGCTGCCGCCGAGCCTCTGCATCGCGCCGCTGCCTCCCATGTTCCTGCTTCGAGTAGGTGAAAACGCTCGTAGCACCGCCCGCCCGCGTTGACCGCGCCGCCAGCGTGCCTGGGCCACCGCGTCGCCCTTCACCCGCATCAGCTCAGCAGCCTCCAGGCCCAGCGCCCCCTTCCAGCCTGCCTCTTCCACAACCCGGGCCAATGGCCTCAAGGGGCCGATGTAAGCAGCTCCCCCGCGCCCTGGGCCAGATCTCAGTTTCGGCCCGTATAGTGTTTTTTCCTGCCTGCGATTTTAGCTATTATCCAGAGTTTACAGATTTACAGAAAAACCCTCAACATCATGCATATAATAACTCCACAACTGTGCATCGGATTAAAACAATTTAAGTATGTAAAATGCTTAGAATTTCATCTAGTTTCATATTATGATGCTTTCATCCATGTTTAAAATGCGTAACTTGCTGTTTGCTATTATTTTGCTCAAATGCCATGTTAAATTGATTTATTTCATAGCTAATTAACCGTAGCTCCGAAATTAATAAACTTTATATGTAAATGGGGTAGAAAATGCATAGTTTAACATGGTGGCATTACTTTGCATGTTTAAGAACTCTAAAATATGGTTTAGGGCAGAATAGTACCAATTCCAAAATATGCATATGAGGATTTTTCGGAATTGTTGTTTGTTGTTCCGGCCTCATTTAAACTTGCCTAAATAGTTAGTTTACTTATGCTTCACCTCTTGCCATGTTTAACAACATTTAATATTGATGAGTACCTAAACAAGAGTGAACTAAATATTTGAATGTGGTGTTTCGTCAATATGCAACTCGTTGCATATTGAGCTCCACTTAATTTGTAGTGTTGTTTGTTGCACTTTTCCATGCCATGAATCATTAAATCGGACATGCATCATACTTGTTGATTGTGCATCATGCCATGTTTATGTGATGGTTGTTTACCTTGTTGTTTGCTTCTTTCTGGTTTGCTCCTCTCGTTAGCTTCAGTTTCGTTCCGGAGTTGTGAGGATTTGTTCGACTACGTCCGTTTGTCTTCTTCATGGACTTGATCTTCTTCCTATCGGAATTTCAGGCAAGATGACCATACCCTCGAAATCACTTCTATCTTTGGTTGCTAGTTGTTCGCTCTTTTGCTATGCCGCGCTACCTACCACTTGCTATATCATGCCTCCCATATTGCCATGTCAAGCCTCTAACCTTCCTTCCTAGCAAACCGTTGTTTGGCTATGTTACCGCTTTTGCTCAGTCCCTCTTATAGCGTTGCTAGTTGCAGGTGAAGTTGAAGCTGGTTCCATGTTGGAACACGGATATGTTGGGATATCAGAATATCTCTTATTTAAATTAATGCATCTATATACTTGGTAAAGGGTGGAAGGCTCGGCCTTTTGCCTGGTGTTTTATTCCACTCTTGCCGCCCTAGTTTCCGTCATACCGGTGTTATGTTCCTTCATTTTGCGTTCCTTACGCGGTTGGGGATTTATGGGACCCCCTTGACAGTTCGCTTTGAATAAAACTCCTCCAGCAAGGCCCAACCTTGGTTTTAACATTTGCCACCTAAGCCTTTTTCCCTTGGGTTCTGCAGACTCAAGGGTCATCTTTATTTTAATCCCCCACGGGCCAGTGCTCCTCTGAGTGTTGGTCCGAAACGGGCAGCCTGCGGGGCCACCTCGGGGCAACTCGAGGCCTGGTTTTACTCATAGCTTGACCTATCCGGTGTGCCCTGAGAACGAGATACGTGCGACTCCTATCGGGATTTGTCGGCACATCGCGCAGCTTTGCTAGTCTTGTTTTACCATTGTCGAAAAGTCTTGTAACCGGGATTCCAAGACTGGCCGGGTCTTCTCGGGAGAAGGAATATCCTTCGTTGACCATGAGAGCTTGTGATGGGCTAAGTTGGGACACCCCTGCAGGGTATAAACTTTCGAGAGCCGTGCCCGCGGTTATGGGGCAGATGGGAATTTGTTAATGTTCGGTTGGAGAGAACTTGACACTTCACTTAATTAAAATACAACAACCGCGTGTGTAGCCGTGATGGTCTCTTTTCGGCGGAGTCCGGGAAGTGAACACGGTTCTTGTGTTATGCTTGAATGTAAGTAGTTTCAGGATCACTTCTTGATCACTTCTAGTTCACGACCGTTGCGTTGCTTCTCTTCTCGCTCTTATTTGCGTATGTTAGCCACCATATTTGCTTAGTGCTCGCTGCAGCTCCACCTCACTACCCCATCCTACGCATAAGCTTAAATAGTCTTGATCTCGCGGGTGTGAGATTGCTGAGTCCTCGTGACTCACCAGATACTTCCAAACAGTTGCAGGTGCCGATGATACCAGTGCAGATGACGCAACCGAGCTCAAGTGGGAGCTTGATGAAGAACTTGGTCGTTACTATGTTTCGTTTCCTGATGATCAGTAGTGGAGCCTAGTTGGGACGATCGGGGTCCTAGCATTTGGGGTTATCTTCTTTTTATTTGGATTTGACCGTAGTCGGTTTATGTGTGTATCTTGAATGATGTATGAATTTATTTATGTATTGTGTGAAGTGGCGATTGTAAGCCAACTCTTTATCCCATTCTTGTTCATTACATGGGATTGTGTGAAGATGACCCTTCTTGCGAAAAAACCTACAATGCGGTTATGCCTCTAAGTCGTGCCTCGACACGTGAGAGATATAGCCGCATCGTGGGTGTTACAATATGTCAACCCCCTTCTCCATGGATCTAGCAAAAATCCATGGAGAAGCTGCTTCAAAAAGTGGTGGATCTAGCACATAACCCCACCCTCTCCCCCCCATGAGTGTCATATCTGCAACTGAAAACAAGTACCACGAAGTACTGTGCAACTAACCATGGATAGAAGCCTACTATTTCCTAGTTTGGGCAACTAAACACAAGTCATTAGGTTTAGTTGCACAGCTTCCTAGTTGCACACTAAACATGGTTTGAGACCAACTTTACTGAACATTTTTCTAACATGCATGCCAACCAAGTTTCCCCCACCTAGATGTGTTAAACAAGCCAACTAAAGCAAGTTCTCTGGCCAACTGAAACATGATTCTAGCCAACTCAACATGCATTGTAGCCAACAGAAAATGCATAAGTGTGCAACTGAACATGCATCCCAGCCAACTGAACCTGTATTCTGGCAACTCAGCATGCATGCTAGGCAAACTGAACATGTATCCTGAACATATATTCTGAGTGAACACTATAGAAAACCTGAAGTATATGTGCAATAAAAACATGTATCCTGGCCAACTGAACATGCATGCTGGCCAACTGAATATGCATCCTGGCCAACTGAAACATCTATTCTAGCCAACTGAACACATTGACTGTCCAACTGAACATGCATGCTGACCAACTGAAAATATGCATCCTGGCCAACTGAGACATCTATTCTAGCCAAAACCAAAAATCTGTAGTACGACAGCGAAAACACAAGAAAATTTGTGTACATAGATAATGAAACCACAACCCATATTAAAAAAGTCACACATATATTCTTGTCCCACACATATATTCTGGCCCCACACCTATTGCAAAGCTATTGTGCAAAAAATATGTTCAATATACTAGAAGTAAAAACAGAAACGGCGATGAAAAACATATATCTATAATCTGTCATGCAATTCTTCTTTCTTCTTTCACCTGGATTCCCCCATCTCAATTGTGGCATCAAATTATGTGCAGAAAAATCTGATTCAGCTCCTTGCCAAACAGAAAACATGCGGATCATTGCAACAAACAGAGGAAAAAGTTAGGAAAACTCTATAGTAAAAAAAGTCATGTTCTTGCCAGCTATTTACTGCAAACTGTGCAACTAACATAACAACTCTGTGCAAACAAAAAAACCATACCTGTTATAATAAAGATTCTGCTATAGACATGTTGCTTTTGGAACTAAGATTGTCATAATGGTGTGCAACTGGCTATTTAATAAGCTTTTAGGTTGTTTGAAAACACTCTTTCATGATTAAACTGATGACATCACTTCCTTCTTTTTTATATGCAGGGGATGTGTGGCAGCAGCCAAAAAAAGGGAAAATATGCTTGATCTCAATGAGTTGCCTCCTGATCTCAATGAGCTTCCTCATGGTATGGATCAGCAGCAACCTAGCATATCACAAGGAAATTGGACAGAAAATGGGTGCTCTGTTTACTACATGCAGACAAGTCGTGGGGCTAACCCTATGGGCCATGACAATGTGGCAGGGCAGTCATCAACTCGTGGTGCCCCTGTAGTGGTGTCTTTGCAGTTAGGGAGCCATACTGTGATGACACGGGCACCGCGACCAATGTTCCTGGTCCAACCAGGACTGAGCTTGGAGCTGGTGCTATTGACGGTGCTGTGCAAGGAGAAGAAGGAGAAGATGAGGCTGGTTCTTAGCCGATGGAACCCTATGTTGGCATGAGGTTTGACAGCCTTCAAATTGCTAAGGATCACTACAATGGCTACGCCCTACGGACGGGTTTCTCTGTAAAAATGAACACCTCTAGGCAGACAGCTCGCATAAATGTATTGGTAAAACAACAGTTTTGCTGCAACAAGTACAAGAAGCCAAAAGCTGGTGATGGAGGAGCTGAGGCTCCTCCTGTCCTGGACCCTATACCAGATCCAAAACCTATTGACAGTGATGAGGAGATGGAAGATGAACCTCCAATATTTGCTGAAGAGGAGGCTGGTACTAGTAAGAAAAAGAAGAAGCATAAACGCGAGACAATAAAGCAGACTCAATGCAAGGCAAAAATGTTGGTGAAGCTGATAGATGGGCGACGGCAGGTGATGCACTTTGTTCGTGACCACAATCATCCGCTGGTGAACAAACCTTCGTTGTCCAAATACTTGAGATCCCACCAAGGCATCTCTCCTGATGAAAAGGAGTTTTTGCGCATCTTGTATAACTGCAACTTGACTACATGTGTGTTTCTATATCCCTTACAGAATTAAGTTTCCCTCTAGGCAGTCCAGTGTGCAACTGTTATGGTACTGGTGTGCAACTAAAATGCCTTAAGTGTGCAACTAGATTACCTTCACTGTGCAACTACATAATGTCATGTGCAACTAGATTACCTTCACTGTGCAACTACATAATGTCCTGTGTGCAAAATGAAAGTTTTTTTTAAAAGGTGCAGCTGGTCGTCCATTTCCTACAACTATCTTCTGTGCCAACACATGTCATATTACTGTGCAGCTGGATATGTGCATTCGTGCGACTAAAAAAAGATATATTGTTTCTTTTTGTATTATGCAGGACGTATGATGCATGTAATGGCAGAGTTCTATGGATCTGAGATGATGGTGCCGTTCGGACCAAAGGAAATAACAAATCTGTGTACAAGTTTCCGTAGAGATGACACAAAGGAGGGTGACATGATTGAGACAATTGCGCACTACAAGGATATACAAAAAAACGATCCAGACTTCTTCTATAAGGTAAAATATGATGAAGAGGACAGAGTTGTCAACATATTTTGGGTGGATGGCTTAGCTCGAAAAGCTTATGCGGAGGCGTACCACGATTGCATATCGTTTGACACCACCTACATGACCAACATGTACAATATGCCGTTCGCGCCCTTCATCGGAATAAACCGACATGGCCAATCTTTCATGCTGGGTTGCACATTTGTGAGGCATGAGTTGGCATCGAGCTTTGATTGGGTCTTCCGAGCATTCCTAGAGGCTATGGATGGCAAACCTCCTGACAACTTTATAACCGATCAGGATGGTGCAATGAGGCAGTCAATACAGAGCATCTTTCCAACCATGGTGCATCGCAGTTGTCGATGGCACATCATGAAAAAGGCTCAAGAAAAAGTTGGTTGGCTATTGTGCCGGAATCCAGGGCTCTCTGATGATTTCAACTACTGTGTTGACTTCAGCTTCACTATAGACGAGTTTGAGCAGAATTGGGCTGGGTTAATGATGAAGTACGAGGCTATGACACACACACACACACACTTTGAGAAGTTGTACGAATACAGGTCAACTTGGGTGCCATGCTACTTCAAACACAGGTTCTTCCCCTTCCTGCAGTCTACACAGCGTAGTGAGGGGTTCAACGCCATTCTAAAAAGATATGTGAACCCACAGAACACAATGCTGAACTTTGCCAAACAATATGAAAAAAATCAGAACCACATCCTTGACAAAGAAGGCTGCAATGATTATAGGACAGAACACCTTGAGATTGAGCTATGGTCCAACTTCCCAATAGAGAGGCAAGCTTACGAAACCTACACTAGGGACCTTTACCGCAAGTTCTGAGAAGAGTTTGAGCTGATTGGACGTTATAATGCGTTCCAAGTTAGTGCTGACCTTTTTGAGCTCAGACCGAACCAAGAATTTGTTGCCAAATATGGTTCTCGAAACTACTTGGTGCAGGCAAGGGTGGCTGAGGGTTCCTATTTGTGTGAGTGCTGCAAAATGGACCAGGACCGCATGCTCTGTTGCCACATCCCCAAGGTGTTCACCCATCTTGGAGTTGATGTCATACCAGAAAGGTACACGCTAAGACGGTGGACACCTACTACTGTCCCTAGTGCGACAGGGACCGGGTATGAGCAACCAGATGAAATGCCTCCTCAATCAAAAAAGCAGATAAGGGAGAGAAACATGATATACGATTTTCGGAAACTAGCCAAGTTTGCAAGTGGCTCTGATCCAGCACAGGCCATTGTATACAAGCATATGCGCGGAGCACGTACCGAGATCAGCCACCTGAACAAGTCCAAGAAAAAGAAAAAACCGACTGGTGCTATGGGGCCATCAGATGATGGCAACCCTCGAGGACCTCCTCCACCTCCAGGCCCTACACGGCATGCTCCGCCACCTCCTCCCCCGCCCAACCCAACAAACAGTGCCCCGCGTGCTCCTCCCAATGGCCCTGCAGGCAGTACTTAGGGGGCTCATAACCCAGGTAATTACCTGCCCCAACTCCCCATGCAACTAGGTGTGTCACTTCAGTTGCACACATCATGGTGCCCAGTTGCACAAAACAGGCTACCCAGTTGCGCGCGCTGATAATCCCCAAGTGCAGGGAATCATCGTAGAAATTCCCAATGGTGGAAGTGATAAGTATGGAGTGTCGAACCCACAAGGAGCTAAAGGTAAGATCAATATTCTCTCAAGTCCTATCTGCCACTGATACGACTCTACGTACACCGAACGTTTGCTTCCAACTAGAAACGAGAAATAAAACTACGTTGTGGGTATGAAGAGGATACCTTTGCATGGTATCGGAGAGCTAAAATATAAAAGTAGGTGCTGTTATCATAAAGTTAGAATATATTACTAGATATTATACATAGCGAGTGTGTAATAATGATCGGTCGGTGTGCGGAATTATCCTAGGCAATCATTAACAAGACCGGTAGTCGTCATTGCAATTTCATATGAGGGAGAGGCATAAGCTAACATACTTTCTCTTCTTGGATCATATGCACTTACGATTGGAACTCTAGAAAGCATCCGCAACTACTAAAGATCATTAAGGTAAAACCCAACCATAGCATTAACATATCAAGTCCCCTTTATCCCATACGCAACAACCCCCTTACTCGGGTTTATGCTTCTGTCACTCAAGCAACCCACTATAAGCGAATCATGAACGTATTGCAACACCCTACAGCGGGAATCCCTCACGCTTGCGCGACACGGAGGGCACAATAGGACAGAACCAAAATAAAACATACAACTCATACCAATCTAGATCATCAATCAACCCAAAGATAAAGGATATCTACTCAAAACATCATAGGATGGCAACACATCATTGGATCATAATATGTGGCATAAAGCACCATGTTCAAGTAGGGATTACAGCGGGATGCGTGAGAGTGGACCGCGTAAAAGAGATGAGGATGGTGATGATGATGGTGATGTTGATGAAGACGATCACCGCGACGACGATTTCCCTCCCGATGGCACTCCAGCGCCACCGAGAGAGAGGAGGAGAGGATCTCCCCCTTGTGCTTCCTCCTCCATGGCCTCCCCCTGGATGGGGAGAGGTTCTCCCTCTGGATCTTGGCCTTCATGGCGATGATGGCCCCTCCGGGATCCTCCTCCATGGCCTCCGGTGATGATGGCCCCCTCCGGCAGGGTGCCAGAGAGGGCCTAGATTGGTTTCTCGTGGCTACAGAGGCTTGCGGCGGCGGAACTTCCGATCTAGGTTATTTTCTGGAGGTTTGGGCATTTATAGGAGAGGTTGGCGTCGAGAACAAGTCAGGGGGCCCCACGGGAAGTCCACGAGGCATAGGGCGCGCCCTCCACCCTTGTGGGGCCCACAGGACTCCCCTCCAGTAACTCTTTGTTCCATTATTTTTTATATTTTCCATAAAAATTCTCCGTTGATTTTCAACACATTCCGAGAACTTTTATTTCTGCACAAAAATAACACCACGGTAGTTCTACTGAAAACAGCGTCAGTCCGGGTTAGTTCTAATCAAATTATACCAAAATCATATAATACAATAGTAAACATGGCATGAATACTTCATAAATTATAGATGCGTTGAATACGTATCACGCGCTATGTTAGTTCGAGCATCAAGATAAAAAACTAACTTGTTTTTCCTATTCTGGCTATAGGTGATTACCATCCAAGTGCCATGACGGGCCGTGCTACTATAGATTTTTGTTTTCAAATTAACTTGCACACAGCAACCGGTTAGTTGCACAACATGGGCTGTGTGGTTGTAGAGAACATCAGTCCTGGTTGCGCAAAAAAATACTAAACTTTTTATATGATTATTCCACAGGTGATCGAACACAACCTCGTGATGGTCCAGCGCCCACACACACTTGTCCTACTGCCCCGTTGGAGGCTGCATCCCCTGCACAGGCCTCTGATGATTTTGTGCCCAGGGATCCTCCAAGGTCTACTACAAAGGGTAGGGCAAAGAGTCAACGATACAAATCAGCGCTGGAGCTACACCCAAAGAAGAAAAACAAATGCATCCACAACCAATCTACAGAGCACAGTGCTGGTTTGTGTCCACTCAGGCTGCTGTGATTCCCTTGCATCGTTTGTATCTTTCTGACAAAAAGGAAAAGAATGATGGTTTTTGAGCAATGTTGGGACCAAGTAGACACATTCAGCATTTATGCTTTCTCTTCTCTAATTTTTTTTCCTTGAATTAGTTCATGCAGTGTAAAATGGTTGCTATTTGTGCCTTTGTTGGCAAATGGTTTAATATTTAGTTGTTGAACAATTGTATGTCCAGTGCTCCTAACGTGTCAAGAAAAGTGATGACATTGAGTTGCAAACGGAATTACTACTAGTGTGCAACTACAAAATCTGCTCAAAAATTGTGCAAACCAGCAACTTCCTCCATGGGGCAGAGAATAAAAAGAGTACTGACCTAGTCCTTGTCGTATCTGAGCAACTTCCTCCATGGGGCGGAATTGTGCGTGCTGGTGACCCAATCATATGCCAGCTTCTTCCTGATGTTGAGTACTTCCTTGGGTTCGTAGTTGGGCAGTTGGCTACCATTCCACTCAGTGGCGTTAAGCAGTGCGAACAGCCCACACTCATTGCTGCGGTGGGCAAAAAGAAAATTTGTCACAGAAATTTAAAACCAAAAAAGATAATGTACTCTGTGGAACTGTGCAACTACTTATGAGCCACTGTGCAACTACTTATGTGCCATTGTGCAACTAATTATGTGCCATTGTGCAACTACTGATGTTCCACTGTGTAACTGACTAGATAATCCATGAGAAACTCATAAAAATGAAAAATAGATTGCAAACTAGTTGTGTGTCTTAAAAAACTATAGATTGCACATGTAGAAAATTTTAAAAACTACAAATTGATGGTAAAAAATTGAGAAGAATGCCATTCTTATTGTCTTAATTGCCGAGCTGCTTCGGTACGTCAATGTCAATAATCTGGAAGTACTCGATGCTGAACTTTGGGTAATGCTTCCTCCATAGCTGGCGTACTGCCCCCGCGATGGTAGAGGCGGTGTTCATCAGCTCAATGTTGTCCAGCTTCCTGCTTGAATCAAGAACTTCGAAGCGTCCGTCCCTCAAGTTGACATTGAAGACCCAATAATGTCTCCCTCCCTCCTTATCATTTATATCAGCGCACTCGAGCACTGGCAGCATGACCTGCACACGTGAATGATTCAGACACATATACACGCTGTAGGTAAGAAAAACAGTAAAGACTTGGTGAAGTTAAAACAGGTTGCCAGAAAGTATTTGCCAACTAATAGATGTATCATGTGCAACTGAACATGTTATGAGTGCCAACTAAGAGATGGATCATGTGGGCACATCACTCACCAAGTCTTGCTTGTCCAGATGGTTCTTGTATTCAAACTTCTTGTTTATCTCATTCACATTGTGGATCCCTTGCGGTAAATTGATCTGCAGAAATTATAAGCATGCCTCAAACTCCTTACTAGATGAAAGGACTCCCTGAATTGGTCAACAAAAGTGCTATAAAAAAGAAGAGGGGAAAAAGGTTTTGAAAAACACTTACAGAAAACCTTAGTGGCATAACGACCTTCTTTGACCCTTCTGGTAAGTTATCCATGATGTGTAAGACTCCAGTCTCAATAACATTTCTTGACAGCCATTGAACCGGCTTCATGGAATCAACTAACTCCTTTAAAGAAATGTAGAAAGCACCATACCTGATTATCTCAGGGCTGAATTTTTTTAAAGAAATAAAAAGACAAGTTAGCTTGAAGGATCACAGCAACAAAAAAATGTGTAAATAAAAACAAAACAGTGTGCAACTAAAAGCCCTATTCTGTGCAACATGCTCTGCTTTCTGTGCAACTAAGTGGGTGGTCCTGTGCAATTGAAAAAGATATGTATGTAGGCTGTGGGGAGTTGGTTTACCTGGTAGCTTCATCATTTGCTCCTGGGTGATGCCTGACCCAATACAAGAGGGCAGCGTAAAACTTGTTGACTGCCTCATTAGAGTTGAACATCTTCTTGTTGTTGTAATCAATAAATGGAGACCTTTGAGATGCTGCGGGCCTTACCCTCCTCTGTCTTCGTGCAACAGGTGGTCCTGAAGAACTGCTCTTGCCAACTGCTGGTTCTGCACATATCGGGGTGTGGCAACTGTCTGGTGATCCAACATCTGTCTCTTGAGTTATTCCCTTGCCAGCATCAGCAGCAGCGCATCCTTTGTTCACAGCTACTGGGTCCAACTCACCCTCATCTATGACAACCGCACTGGCTTCCCATGTTTGTGCTGCTGGAGCAGGTGCTGGAGCAGCCTTAGCATCACCATCTATGCCCAGGTCAAAAGATGGTGCATCGCAGAACCCGTCACCATGATAGTTGTAAGAGTTTGATATGCGTATGGGTTGAAGGCCCAGTGCATCTCCTTGCGGCACATACACAGGTGCATCATTCGCTGACTTGGTTCACAATAGTGTTGTAGTTGGCGGCCTAGGAGGCTTGCATCTACTTACAATGTTGAACACCTCCTCTTGTGTTAATGACTGTTGAAAGACAGCTCTTGGTGATGCAGGCTTGCTTGGCTGTTGTGTGCTAGCTCTTGGAGACGGCACTTTGGCAGTTTGATCACCTCCTTTCGTGTTTGGCATTGAAGTATCTCTATGAGTTGGCACCTTGGGGCTTGCAGTTGCAGTGGTGCCTTCCTGAGCAGCAGTGGTGGTTTTGACTGTGACCATGCTGCTAACTGACACATCAGTTGGTACACTAGTATCTGCAGTTGGCATCTTTCCACTCTGAGTTGGCAGCAATCTAGCAGAACTTGGCACCCCTGCATCAATGGTTGTGGCACATAGTTCTGTCTCGTGTCTGAACCCCACACCGTTTGTGCCCTGTTCCCCCTTTGTGCCCTTGGCAAACTTGACAATCTTTTGCTACTTAACTCCTGTGATGGTTGTAGGCTCAACATGCATTGTTGTCACATCTTGAGTGGTGGTTGGCTCTCTGCTCACTACAGTTGGCATATCAGTTGGAACCACGGCTTCCATGATCACATTTATTTCAGCATCTGCCCTCACCATCTTCTCCTTGGTTTGAGGCAATTCCAGATTCTTCTTCATTGAAACTGCTTTGCGCTTCTGGACCACGTGAGGGTTTGCCACGGATGCTGCCTTGCTCTTGCTGGAGCTTATATCTAGAAGCTGCTTCAAATATTCCTTGTATTTTTTCTTTGAATGAACCCATTCAAGACCCTTTCCTGCTTCCTCCATGTCAATTTGATTCTTTTCAGCCTCACTTGATAAGAACAGCTTCTGATCAATGGCGAAGTTGATGTTCTCACACATCTCTTTGTCACTAAAATCTGGCACGGGAAAAGTGGTAGGCAAAGCTGGCTTCAAGTTGCACAGCTTGAACATATCAATGCTCCCCTGAGACTCTGCTTCGTCATTTTTCTTTGACTTCGGCAAATCCTTGTCTTTCCAGCAAGTTTTGTCAATCAACATCTGTAGTGTGCTCTTGCTACTCAATGAATTGCTGCTGCTAGCAGGGTTGGCAGAGCTACTAGTCCTCCTGGATGTGTTGCCGCTTGTGCCAACAGAACCAGGGGCATTGTCATCATCGTCATCGCTGATGTCACTGCCTCCATTGGATCCCCTTGATCATCACCATCAACATCCTCGTCTTCTTCCTCGTCATCTCCTTCCTCCTAACTGCCATCAACTGCTACACCTTTGTCTCCGTCCCCCTCTTTGGCCTCATCTTCTTCTTCCTCCTCCTCTGGCTCACTATCTTCTTCCTTGCCCCCTCCTCTCCTTTGTCCTCTTCTTCTTTGTCCTCTTCTTCTTTGTCCTCCTCTTCTTTCTCCTCTTCTTCTTCCTCCTCCTCCTCTTCCCCTCCTCCTCCTCCTTTGCATCTTCTTCTTTGTCATCCTCCTCTTTGTCCTCCTCCTCTGATTCATCTGCATATGTGTCCTCGTCATCCCCAACATCTAGCGCTGCTTCCATTTCCTCATCTTCTTCTGACTCCTCCTCAACAAACTCTTCTTCTTGTATACGTGAAACCCGTCTCTTTCTTTTTGGAGCACGGCGTGACGTCCCGGTTCCCATTGATGGCTGCTGTACGTAGTGATCAATATCCGGCTCCTCGTCATCAATCTTGGCATCTGCTTCAATGAAGGTGCCAACCTGTTCAATTACTGCCTGATACGTCCATTTTGCATCATGCTTTTATATCGTTATTTATTGCATTATGGGCTGTTATTACACATTATGTCACAATACTTATGCCTATTCTCTCTTATTTTACAAGGTTTACATAAGGAGGGAGAATGCCGGCAGCTGGAATTTTGGGCTGGAAAAGGAGCAAATATTAGAGACCTATTCTGCACAACTCCAAAAGTCCTGAAACTCCATGAAAGTTATTTTTGGAAATCATAAAAAATATTGATCGGAAGAAAATATGTCAGGGGGGCCTCCACCTGTCCACGAGGGTGGGGGCGCGCCCTACCCCCTGGGCGCGCCCCCTGCCTCGTGGGCCCCCTGTTGGCCCTCCGGTGCAAATCTTCTGCTATATGAAGTCTTTCGTCCGAAGAAAAATCATAAGCAAGCTTTCGTACGAGACTCCGCCGCGACGAGGCGGAACCTTGGCGGAACCAATCTAGGGCTCCGACAGAGCTGTTCTGCCGGGGACACTTCCCTTCGGGAGGGGGAAATCATCGCCATCGTCATCAGCAACGCTCCTCTCATCGGGAGAGGGCAATCCCCATCAACATCTTCACCAGCACCATCTCCTCTCAAACCCTAGTTCATCTCTTGTATCCAATTCTTGTCTCTAAGTTCGGGATTGGTACCTGTAGGTTGCTAGTACTGTTGATTACTCCTTGTAGTTGATGCTAGTTGGTTTATTTGGTGGAAGATCATATGTTTAGATCCTATATGCATATTAATACTCCTCTGATTATGAACATGAATATGCTTTGTGAGTAGTTACGTTTGTTCCTGAGGACATGGGATAAGTCTTGCTATTAGTAGTCATGTGAATTTGGTATTCGTTCAATATTTTGATGAGATGTATGTTGTCTCTCCTCTAGTGGTGTTATGTGAACGTCGACTACATAACACTTCACCATTATTTGGGCCTAGAGGAAGGCATTGGGAAGTAATAAGTAGATGATGGGTTGCTAGAGTGACAGAAGCTTAAACCCTAGTTTATGCGTTGCTTCGTAAGGGGCTGATTTGGATCCATATGTTTCATGCTATGCTTACATTTACCTTAATACTTTTGTTGTAGTTGCGGATGCTTGCAATAGAGGTTAATCATAAGCGGGATGCTTGTTCAAGTAAGAACAGCACCCAAGCACCGGTCCACCCACATATCAAATTATCAAAGTACCGAACGCGAATCATATGAACGTGATGAAAACTAGCTTGACGATAATTCCCATGTGTCCTCCGGAGCGCTTTTCTCGATATAAGAGTTTGTCCAGGCTTGTACTTTGCTACAAAAAGTATTGGGCCACCTTGCTGCACTTTATTTACTTTTGTTACTTGTTGCTCGTTACAAATTATCCTATCACAAAACTATCTGTTACCTATTATTTCAGTGCTTGCAGAGAATACCTTGCTGAAAACCGCTTATCATTTCCTTCTGCTCCTCGTTGGGTTCGACACTCTTACATACCGAAAGGACTATGATAGATCCCCTATACTTGTGGGTCATCAAGACTCTTTTCTGGCGCTGTTGCCGGGGAGTGAAGCGCCTTTGGTAGGTGGAATTTGGTAAGGAAAAATTTATATAGTGTGCTGAAATTTACTGTCACTCGTTACTATGGAAAGTAATCCTCTGAGGGGCTTGTTCGGGGTATCTTCACCCCGACCAGTAGAGCAAAGAGTTGCTCCTCAACCTACTGAACCTACTGAAGATTAAAATGTCTACTTTGAAATTCCTTCGGGTATGTTAGACAAACTGCTAGCTAATCCTTTTGCAGGAGATGGAACAAAGCATCCTGATGAGCACCTAATATATGTGGATGAAGTTTGTGGATTATTTAAGCTTGCAGGTATACCTGGTGATTTTATTAAGAAGAAGGTCTTCCCTTTATCTTTGAAGGGAGATGCATTGACATGGTATAGGCTATGTGATGATACGAGATCTTGGAACTACAAACGATTGAAATTGGAATTTCATCAGAAATTTTATCCTATGCATCTTGTTCATCGTGATCGCAATTATATATATAATTTTTGGCCTCGCGAAGGAGAAAGCATCGCTCAAGCTTGGGGGAGGCTTAAATCAATGTTATATTCATGCCCCAATCATGAGCTCTCAAGGGAAATGATTATTCAAAAATTTTATGCTCGGCTTTCTGATAACAATCGCACCATGCTCGATACTTCTTGTGCTGGCTCTTTTATGATGAAGACTATTGAATTCAAATGGGATTTATTTGATAGAATTAAACGCAACTCTGAAGATTGGGATCTCAACGAAGGTAAGGAGTCAGGTATGGCACCTAAGTTTGATTGTGTTAAATCTTTTATGGATACCGATGTTTTCCGTAAATTTAGCACTAAATATGGACTTGACTCTGAGATAGTAGCTTCTTTCTGTGAATCCTTTGCTGCTCATATTGATCTCCCTAAGGAGAAGTGGTTTAAATATCATCCTCACATAGAAGTAAAAGTAGCTGCACCTATTAAAGTTGAGGAAAATACTATCACTTATAATGATCCTATTGTTCCTACTACTTATGTTGAGAAACCACCTTTCCCTGTTAGAATAAAGGATCATGCTAAAGCTTCAACTGTGGTTTGTAAAAGCAATATTAGAACTTATACACCTCCTGAGCAAATCAAAGTTGAACCTAATGTTGCTATTGTTAAAGATCTCTTGGCTGATAATATTGATGGGCATGTTATTTATTTCTGTGATGAAACTGCTAGAATTGCCAAACCTTGTGCTAAAGATAAACATAGACCTGTGGTAGGCATGCCTGTTATTTCTGTTAAAATAGAAGATCACTGTTATCATGGCTTATGTGATATGGGTGCTAGTGCTAGTGCTATACCTCGTGACTTATACAAAGAAATTATGCATGATATTGCACCTGCTGAAATAGAAGATATTGATGTTACCATTAAGCTTGCCAATAGAGGTACTATATCACCAATTGGAATTGTTAGGGATGTTGAAGTCTTGTGTGGGAAAACTAAATATCCTGCTGATTTTCTTGTTCTTGGCTCCCCACAAGATAGCTTTTGTCCCATTATTTTTGGTAGACCCTTCTTGAACACAGTTAATGCTAGGATAGACTGCGAAAAGGATGTCATTACTATTGGTTTGAAGAAGAGAGATTATTGAAAACTCTGAAGAAGCACCGTGCTGCTATTGGATATACTCTTGATGATCTTAAGGGCATTAGTCCCATTCTATGTCAACATAAAATAAATTTGGAGGAAGATGCCAAACCAGTTCGTGATCATCAACGACGGCTGAATCCTAAGATGAAGGAAGTGGTAAGAAAAGAAATACTAAAGCTCCTTGAGGCAGGTATAATTTATCCCGTTGCTGATAGTCAGTGGGTAAGTCCTGTCCATTGTGTCCCTAAGAAGGGAGGAATTACCATCGTTCCTAATGATAAAGATGAGTTGATCCCGCAAAGAATTATTAGAGATTATAGGATGGTAATTGACTTCCATAAATTAAATAAGGCTACTAAGAAAGATCATTACCCCTTACCTTTTATTAATCAAATGCTAGAAATATTATCCAAACATACACATTTTTGCTTTCTAGATGGTTATTCTGGTTTCTCTCAAATACCAGTGTCAGCCAACGATCAATCAAAGACTACTTTTACTTGCCCTTTCGGTACTTTTGCTTATAGACGTATGCCTTTTGGTTTATGTAATGCACCTGCTACCTTTCAAACATGCATGATGGCTATATTCTTTGACTTATGTGAAAAGATTTGTGAGGTTTTCATGGACGATTTCTCCGTTTATGGATCCTCTTTTGATGATTGCTTGAGCAACCTTAATCGAGTTTTGCAGAGATGTGAAGAAACTAATCTTGTCTTAAATTGGGAGAAGTGCCACTTTATGGTTAATGAAGGTATTGTCTTGGGGCATAAAGTTTCTGGAAGAGGTATTGAAGTTGATAAAGCCAAGGTTGATGCTATTGAAAAGATGCCATGTCCCAAGGACATCAAAGGTATAAGAAGTTTCCTCGGTCATGCCAGTTTTTATAGGAGGTTCATTAAGGACTTCCCAAAAATTTCTCGGCCACTGACTAATTTATTACAAAAAGATATACCATTTGTCTTTGATGATGATTGTGTAGAAGCATTTGAAATACTTAAGAAAGCATTGATCTCTGCACCTATTGTTCAGCCACCTGATTGGAATTTACCCTTTGAAATTATGTGTGATGCTAGTGATTATGCTGTAGGTGCTGTTCTAGGGCAAAGAGTTGATAAGAAATTAAATGTTATCCAATATGCTAGCAAAACTCTAGACAATGCTCAGAGAAATTATGCTACTACTGAAAAAGAATTCTTAGCAGTTGTATTTGCTTGTGATAAGTTCAGACCTTATATTTTTGATTCTAAAGTAACTATTCACACTGATCATGCTTCTATTAAATATCTTATGGAAAAGAAAGTTGCTAAACCTAGACTTATTAGATGGGTTCTCTTGCTACAAGAATTTGATTTGCATATTATTGATAGAAAGGGAGTTGAGAACCCCGTTGCAGACAACTTGTCTAGGTTAGAAAATGTTCTTGATGACCCACTACCTATTGATGATAGCTTTCCTGATTAGCAATTAAATGTCATAAATACTTCTCGTACTGCTCCATGGTATGCTGATTATGCTAATTATATTGTTGCTAAATTTATACCACCTAGTTTCACATACCAGCAAAAGAAAAAGTTTTTCTATGATTTGAGACATTACTTTTGGGATGACCCACATCTTTACAAAGAAGGAGTAGATGGTGTTATTAGACGTTGTGTACCTGAGCATGAACAGGAACAGATCCTACGCAAGTGTCACTCCGAGGCTTATGGAGGACACCACGCTGGAGATAGAACTGCACATAAGGTATTGCAATCCGGTTTTTATTGGCCTACTCTCTTCAAGGATGCCCGTAAGTTTGTCTTGTCTTGTGATGAATGTTAAAGAATTGGTAATATTAGTAGACGTCAAGAAATGCCTATGAATTATTCACTTGTTATTGAACCATTTGATGTTTGGGGCTTTGATTATATGGGACCTTTTCCTGCCTCTAATGGTTACACACATATTTTAGTTGCTGTTGATTACGTTACTAAGTGGGTAGAAGCTATTCCAACTAGTAGTGATGATCATAAAACTTCTATTAAAATGCTTAAAGAAGTTATTTTCCCGAGGTTTGGAGTCCCTAGATATTTAATGACCGATGGTGGTTCACATTTTATTCATGGTGTTTTCCGTAAAATGCTTGCTAAGTATGATGTTAATAATAGAATTGCATCTCCTTATCACCTGCAGTCTAGTGGTCAAGTAGAATTGAGTAATAGAGAGCTCAAATTAATTTTGCAAAAGACTGTTAATAGATATAGAAAGAATTGGTCCAAGAAACTTGATGATGCATTATGGGCCTATAGAACTGCATATAAAAATCCTATGGGTATGTCTCCGTATAAAATGGTTTATAGAAAATCATGTCACTTACCTCTCGAACTAGAACATAAGGCATATTGGGCTATTAAAGAACTCAGTTATGATTTCAAACTTGCCGGTGAGAAGAGGTTATTTGACATTAGCTCACTTGATGAATGGAGAACCCAAGCTTATGAGAATGCCAAATTGTTTAAAGAAAAGGTTAAAAGATGGTATGACAAAAGAATACAAAAGCGTGAGTTTAATGTAGGTGATTATGTATTGCTATACAACTCTCGTTTAAGATTTTTTGCAGGAAAACTTCTCTCTAAATGGGAAGGCCCTTACGTTATCGAGGAGGTCTATCGTTCCGGTGCCATAAAAATCAACAACTTCGAAGGCACAAATCCGAAGGTGGTGAACGGTCAAAGAATTAAACACTATATCTCAGGTAATCCTATAAATGTTGAAACCAATGTTATTGAAACCGTAACCCCGGAGGAATACATAAGGGACACTTTCTGGAACGTTTCAGACTCCGAAAAGGAATAGGTATGTGGTACGGTAAGTAAACCGACTCCAAAACAGTTTTTATGGCAATATTTCTCCGTTTTGGAATATTTAGAAAAATAGAAAAATAAGAGGCAGTCCGGGAAGGACACGAGGCCTCCACGAGGGTGGAGGGCGCGCCCTACCCCCCGGGCGCGCCCCCTACCTCGTGGGCACCTCGTGTGCTCTCCGGACTCCGTTTTCTTGCACAATACGTATTTTGGTCGGTAAAACTTCATTATATAATCTCCCGAAGGTTTTGACTCCTGTATCACGCAATTATCCTCTGTTTTTGTTTCGAGCTGTTTCTCTGGCAGATCTAGAGCATCATGACGTCTCCAAGCGCCCCCAAGGACAAGTTCTTCGAGAAGGTCATCAACCCCTACCTCGCGGAGGTGCTGCAACACGCTCAAACCATTGAGATGTGTGATGAGTTGCTGCACATCCGCGACGTTGAGGGACCACGTAGGACTGGAAGCGTGGAGACAAGGCTTGAAGCAATGGAGCAACAAGTTTTCAAGTGCCAGGAGATGGTGGAGCGTGGACTTGACTCCAATCACATAATGATCACGGAGTTCACCAACAACCACAAGCTGGATGCCAAGGACATTGGGGAGGCCATCTTCAAGCTCCACGAGAAAATCGAGCACCTCTAAGCTCAAATCTATGACTTGCAAAACCAAAACTATGAGTATGAATATAGATTCAAAAGGATGAGTTTGGCTGCAGATTTAAGGATCTCGGAGACTCGATCATCCTTCTATGATGGTGAGCCTATGCCTTGGAAGATGGACGACAAGCCTACAACATCAACAATCCCTTCACCAGCAAAGGAGACATAATCACATGGGTATGGGCACTCCCCTTGGCAACTGCCAAGTTTGGGGGAGGTGCCCCGGTATCGTATCACCATCACATCTCTATCTTTACCTTTTTCTTAGTTCGATCCTATTTAGTAGTATATTGATCTATTAGAATAAAGTTTTGGTATGATCTAGTTTTGAGTTTTGCTTTATGATCCCTCTATGTAATCGAGTCCATGAGCTACATATATAATAAAGATTAGTGTTGAGTCAAGGGCTTGATTATCTTGCTATGATCTTGAGTGAATAAAAGAAAAATAAAAGAATAAAAAGAAATAAAGAGATCATACTGATCTTATTGAGAGTAATGACTTCACATAGGAAGAGTATGATGATTAAAAGTTGTTGAGAGTTGACAAACATAGCTTTGGCCATCGTTGCAATTAATAGGAAGTAATAAAGAAAGAGAGGTTTCACATATAAATATACTATCTTGGGCATCTTTTATGATTGGGAGCACTCATTAAAATATGACATGCTAAAGAGTTGATGTTGGACAAGGAAGACAACGTAATGGGTTATGCTTTCTTATATCTGAGATAAAGTATATTGTCATGGATCATCCAACATGTTGAGCTTGCCTTCCCCCTCATGCTAGCCAAATTCTTCGCACCAAGTAGAGATACTAATTGTGCTTCCAAATACCATTAAACCAGTTTTGCCATGAGAGTCCACCATATCTACCTATGGATTGAGTAAGATCCTTCAAGTAAGTTGTCATCGGTGCAAGCAAAAAAAATTGCTCTTTAAATATATATGATTAATTGGTGTGGAGGAAATAAGCTTTATACGATCTTGTGATGTGGAAGAAATAAAAGCGACGGACTGCATAATAAAGGTTCATATCACAAGTGGCAATATAAAGTGACGTTCTTTCGCATTAAGATTTTGTGCATCCAACCCTGAAAGCGCATGGCAACCTCTGCTTCCCTCTGCGAAGGGCCTATCTTTTATTATTATCTTCTACCTTATGCAAGAGTCATGGTGATCTTCACTTTTCCTTTTTATATTTTATCCTTTGGCAAGCACAGGATGTTGGAAAGATCCTGATATATATCTAATTGGATGTGGGTTAGCATGAACTATTATTGTTGACATTACCCTTGAGGTAAAAGGTTGGGAGGCGAAACTATAAGCTCCTATCTTTCTCTGTGTCCGATTAAAACTTCGTAACCACAAGTATCGCGTGAGTGTTAGCAATTATGAAAGACTAAATGATAGTTGAGTATGTGGACTTGCTAGAAAGCTCTGACATAGACTCTTTCTGATGTTATGATAAATTGCAATCGCTTCAATGACTGAGATTACAGTTTGTTAGTTCTCAATAAAGTTTCTGATTCATACTTTGCATTGTGAATAGATTATTACTTGAGCATAAGAGATCATATGACAATATCCATATATGTTGCTATTAGGAGAATAATCATGATGCCCTCATGTCCGTATTTTATTTTATCGACACCTCTACCTCTAAACATGTGGACATATTTATCGTTATCGGTTTTCGCTTGAGGGCAAGCGAGGTCTAAGCTTGGGGGAGTTGATACGTCCATTTTGCATCATTCTTTTATATCGATTTTTATTGCATTATGGGCTGTTATTACACATTATGTCACAATACTTATGCCTATTCTCTCTTATTTTACAAGGTTTACATAAGGAGGGAGAATGCCGACAGCTGGAATTCTGGGCTGGAAAGGGAGCAAATATTAGAGACCTATTCTGCACAACTCCAAAAGTCCTGAAACTCCGCGAAAGTTATTTTTGGAAATAATAAAAAATATTGAGCGGAAGAAATATGTCAGGGGGGCCTCCACCTGTCCATGAGGGTGGGGGTGCGCCCTACCCCCCTGTGCGCGCCCCCCTGCCTCGTGGGCCCCATGTTGGCCCTCCGGTGCCCATCTTCTGCTATATGAAGTCTTTCGTCCAAAGAAAAATCATAAGCAAGCTTTCGGGACGAGACTCCGCCGCCACGAGGCGGAACCTTGGCGGAACCAATCTAGGGCTCCGGCAGAGCTGTTCTGCCGGGGACACTTCCCTCCGGGAGGGGGAAATCATTGCCATCGTCATCACCAACGCTCCTCTCATCGGGAGAGGGCAATATCCATCAACATCTTCACCAGCACCATCTCCTCTCAAACCCTAGTTCATCTCTTGTATCCAATTCTTGTCTCTAAGTCCGGGATTGGTACCTGTAGGTTGCTAGTAGTGTTGATTACTCCTTGTAGTTGATGCTAGTTGGTTTATTTGGTGGAAGATCATATGTTCAGATCCTATATGCATATTAATACTCCTCTGATTATGAACATGAATATGCTTTGTGAGTAGTTACGTTTGTTCCTGAGGACATGGGAGAAGTCTTGCTATTAGTAGTCATGTGAATTTGGTATTCGTTTGATATTTTGATGAGATGTATGTTGTCTCTCCTCTAGTGGTGTTATGTGAACGTCGACTACATAACACTTCACCATTATTTGGGCCTAAAGGAAGGCATTGGGAAGTAATAAGTAGATGATGGGTTGCTAGAGTGACAGAAGCTTAAACCCTAGTTTATGCGTTGCTTCGTAAGGGGCTGATTTGGATCCATATGTTTCATGCTATGGTTAGGTTTACCTAATACTTTTGTCGTAGTTGCGGATGCTTGCAATAGAGGTTAATCATAAGTGGGATGCTTGTTCAAGTAAGAACAACACCCAAGCACCGGTCCACCCACATATCAAATTATCAAAGTACCGAACGTGAATCATATGAACATGATGAAAACTAGCTTGACGATAATTCCCATGTGTCCTTGGGAGCGCTTTTCTATATATAAGAGTTTGTCCAGGCCTGTCCTTTGCTAAAAAAAAGGATTGGGCCACCTTGCTGCACTTTATTCACTTTTGTTACTTGTTGCTCGTTACAAATTATCCTATCACAAAACTATCTGTTACCTATTATTTCAGTGCTTGCAGAGAATACCTTGCTGAAAACTGCTTATCATTTCCTTCTGCTCCTCGTTGGGTTTGACACTCTTACTTATCGAAAGGACTACGATAGATCCCCTATACTTGTGGGTCATCACTGCCTTGCACAGGTCATTAACCACTTTGGCAATCTTTGCCTTTTTCTGCATCAGCACAAAAAAAGATTCAATATTGATCCAGTTAGAAACCATTTAAAAAAAGAAAATGTCGGTAACTGACCATGATGTGTTCAGCAAGCCGACTAAGACACATTTTCTGGCCAACTACATGATTCTAGCCAACTAAACATGCATTGTAGCCAAAACTAAACATGCATTCTACCATGTTGAAGTTATTGTTTGCAAACGAACACATTGACTTTCCAAAGAATATGTGCAACAAAAAAGCATATATGTGCAACTGAACATACATCCCAGCCAACTGAATCATGTATTATCGCAACTAAAAAACAATATATGTGCAACTGAACATACATCCCAGCCAAAGAAAATGTCGGTAACTGATCCAAACTCTTGTATGCAAAGACTAACCTGCGGATTGTAGATTATTGGTAACTTGGATTCCACGAATACTTCAGCTTGCAAAATACCACTAAACAGTGGTCTCTGCTCCATGCCCCTATACTCCTCTTTAAGCTGATGTAAAAAGACAAAAAGAAAAGAACAAGGTTATCAAAACAGATTTGTGTGTTGAACGAAAACCAAACATTATAACATGTGCAACTACAACAAGATACTGGGTAGACAATTGGATTCTACATATATGCAACTGAACAAACCAAAAAAACTGTGCAACCCACAGGGCACCTAAAAAAAGTTTCTACCAACTGATGTCACACATTTGTGCAACAAGATAAGTAAAACTGTGCAACTTAAAACAGATGATGTGCCAATTAAAAATGAACATGTGTGCAGATGCCAAAGTTAAAGCTACAAGCTGTGCAACTACATGCATTGTTGTGCCAACTGATCACAGTTTTTGTGCAATTTCCAAAAAGTGAGCAGACATGAATAGAACATAAAAAGAAGCCACTGTTCGAAAAAACAAAGAGAACTAACTTGTAATTTGCCGAACACACTAGGAGAGATCGTGTCCTTCTTGATCACCTTGGCAATTAGCACACTGTCCCATGCAGTCGCTCGTATCGCGCGCAGTTGCTTACTGGGATATCATGAACGAGCGCATCAAGGTATAGTATCTGTACCAGAAGCAACAAAGGAAACCCAAGTTCAGTTATTATGAGGAGTATTCCAGAAACTATAACTGCACAAAGAAGAAAAACACATGGAAGTGCTCGTTTTCACTAACCATCAAGTGATACAAGCAGCAGCAGACGGTTTGCTTCTCCTGGTCCATAATCCGGAAAGCTTCATTTATGTGTTCTGCTACGAAGAGGCAGATGTTTGTGTTCTTGAGCATTTCATGATCTAGCACAAGTCCGTAGCACTTTGGGCTGAGCTTCAGGGTCGTGGTTGGTGCTAGAAAAGTGCTGAATGCAACTGGAAGCCAGGCCATAAAGAACGTGTCATCCGTTCTTCCCGCCATATCCTTAATCATCTTGCACCATGTAGTGATCTGGGGATGAGAATCTCTAGTTATGTTGAAAGCCTCTCTGAATCTCCTAGTTGCATCCTTGTCAACTACATATCTGACTTTTTGAACCTTGTTTGGGAGATCAAATACCCTATGAACACTGTCAGCATCCACACGGATCCTTCCCCTGCCTGGGAACATCATTTCAGAGCTCTCTGGCTGGTAGGACTACACCAGGAATTTAGTGAGGTCTGCTGGAAGTGTGTCTGATAAGTTCAAGAGGCCCCCAAACAACCTCGAAACTAGCTCAGACTTCTGCGGTGGGGATAGAGAGTTGTTGAACTTCGCAAACCGCCTTGGTAATGCCCTTATCCTGCCCGCTTGTGATGGTCGCTCCACATCTTGCCTACAGCCACCTCAACTCCTTCCGCTGGCCTGTTGATGAGAAAATAAAAACATTAAGGAAACATTAAACACAAGACAAAAAACTGGACTGAAAAAAATAGCAATCGTCATTTGGATCAGTATTAAAAACTATATAAACATAAAATGAATCATGCCAACTAATATGATGTTTTTGTGCAACTAATAAAGCTCATGATGACAACAGAAGACTACCAGTGGGCAACCTGCAAAAAAACTAAGAAAATATGCTAGACCTGACAACTACAAAAAGTTCTAGGGGATGTGCAACGATAAGAATGATATTGCAACAAGATAACAGCAACTACAAAAAAGGTTTGCAAGGAACTGTTCAATAGCTCATAAACACACAAAAAAACCACATACCTCAACATCTGCTGCGGAAGATGCGGCAGCTCCTCCAGCAACTGCTGCCTGAACAAAAATGGTGACCAGTGATGTCAACTACAAGATGCCAACTAATGTCAACTACAAGATGCCAATTAATGCCAACTAATGTCAACTATATTTAGATCAAGATGACCAGTGATATCAACTACAAGATGGTTATTGACCAACTAGAACAAAAACGGTGGTGCCAACGGCTGCATAATTTCACCAGCGTCTAAAAAGCGAGAAACACTTATATTCAAGAATTTACTTACCTTAGTAGATGACTCAGCTCCCCTTCCAACTGCTGCACGTCTAGTCCGCTTTACAACCCGAAACTGATCAACATCCTAAGAAAATAAAAACATGGGCATGGGAAAAACAAAAAATTAGACCCAAACAAAACCAAAATAAGGTGCTTGTGTCATCAGCATGCCACTTACCTCAACTTCCTCTCCCTGCTGAACACTCCGCGCAGGTCGTGGCTGGCGATTAGCAGGACGCTTCGAGTTCCGACGAAGGGACTGACTTCCAGAATGCTGATTAAGCAACCAAAAAAACATGAAAAAGGACATTAGCATACATGGATAAGTTGGAAACAACTCAAAAAAACAGAAAAAGTGAAAAAATACATCTTCTTCATTGCCATCCGCATCTCCTCCTATTATAACCATTTTTGCCCTGCGGGGGGGGGGGGAAACAACAAAAGAAAACATAGTTAGAAGATGCGCAAACAAACTAGAGAAATCATAAAAGGTTGCTTTGATCTGCAGACCTCTACACATAAGCAGGACACCTAGTGCAAAAAACTGTAAAACATGTGGACAACCAACTACTACAATGATGCAGCCAACTGGGCAGTCAACCTTGTGCAACTGGACAGCATATAAGCCAACTAAGTTTAACTGTGGCAAGTAATAACTAGGCAGAAAATAGTTAACTAAAGGCAACCAGCTGAGTATGATAACTTGTGCAAGTGGGACAAACAAAAAATGCATAGACAACAAGAATATATCCAGCTGTATCGACCCGACCTCAACCAGTGAAGTCTCTGTGCTTCAGTGTCATCCCTGGATCGGTAATGCTGACACACACAGTACTCGAAGGATTTATAACAGAGTAGCAATCACACACTTATTACATCGAATGTCTCAAAAGAGAACTTATTACAATAAATATGGCTTAAGGCCATCTAATATGATAACAGCGGAAGACTTGGAAGATAAAGTGAGTCCATCAACTCCAACGGCATAGCTGAGCTGCACGGCAACGACCTAACGAACCTTACTCCTCGTCTGAAAAGTCTGCAACATAATACGTTGCAGCCCGAAAACGGGTCAGCACATGGAATATGCTGGCAATATAACACAGTAGAGCAATAACAGAATAATACTATCACTACATGCATATTTGGCTGGTGGAAAGCTCTATGGTTATAGTTTTGCGAAAAGCCAATTTTTTCCTACAACAAAGGAATAAGTTTTATTTTAACTATCATGGTAGTTGAAACATCATTGAGAAGGTTCCTCCAACTCAATCCCAATTAAAAGTAATTATCAACCCAACAATATTAAATTAGAGTGATGAGATACATATGATAATCCAAGTACTAGATACTCAAGATGTCCATAACCGGGGACACGGCTAACCATGATTAGATTGTACACTCTGCAGAGGTTTGCACACTTTTCCCCACAAGTCTCGATCGTCTCCGTTGGATTTCTCGCACTACATGGTGTTTGAGAAACGGATGACCGAGACACGGTCTTTCAGAAACATTAACTCTTTACTCCGGGCAGACCATACCAACCTACATCCCTCTACCTGCTGATCCACATCTTCAAGAGCTCATGCAACTTACTCAACTATGCTAGAGCCCATAATAGCTTGTGGCTGCACACGGAAGTTTCTAGCATGAAAATATCTCAGTTCCCTTTGAGCCTGGGTGGCGGACCTTAGGATTATCACATGGGTACTCCGGGATATCCTAGGACAACACTGGATTCTCCAGGTGCCCGACAAGCAATCCACCCAGATGTGTATTAAAGTTGCCACCTTAAGTTGAACCATTAATTAATCATCTCACATCTGTCATGGATTCACTCACCCAAACCACGTCTATGAGCATAGCATAGCAATATAAGCAATACGTAGAAGTAACTCCCAAGGGTTGAAAATAACAGGGCAATAGGTTCTACCTCATCAACTACTTCCCAATACCCACAAGTTAATCACATCCTAATCTTGCAATGTTTGAGGATTGGAACTAATGCATAAAAACTGGGTATGAAAAGAGTATGATCAATGTTTTACTTGCCTTGCTGACGATCCGCAAAACCTAGGGACTCGTAGTAGCACGCTTCGCACTCCGGGAATTCTATCGCAAACAAATAATAGCATACATAAGCATTCAAGAAAAGATGCACGAAAAAACTCAAATAAGAAGATCTAACCAGAAAGTTCAACTTAAGAACTCCGGTTTGCAAAAAGAATCAAATCAAACGGAGCAACAAAACTCAAACTGCGAAAGAAACAAGATCCGTTTACTAATCTGAACTAAAGTCAAATTTTATAGTACCAAAATTTTGTTCAAATTGATTAAACAGAAAGGGGGTTTCGAGACGAAGATCTAGGCGCTTGAATCGCATGATTCCGATAAACGAGCGAAAAGATAAACTGAAACGAAAATCGGATCAGAAATCGCGATCGAAAATAATCAGAAAAAATCCGAGAAAAAGAAAAACTGACGAACAGGCTAACGAATGAACGTTTGCTGTCTGCGGCTAACGAGTGAACACCGTTCATTAAAACGAACGTACAGACGAACGTCCGCTAAATAAACTAAACCGGAAATAAAACCGATCTATTCTAAAATAACGAAAACTAGGGTTTTCTAAAAAACCCGGATCGGTTTAAAAATAAAACCGAACGACGGCGGTGGCGGCGTATACCTCCGGCGAGGCGGGGCGGCTCCGTCGGCGGGTGACGCAAGGCGGCGACGGCAGGCGGCAGCGGCGGCAAACAGTGACGGCAGGCGGTGCTAGGCGGCGGCGGCTGCAAGCGGCGGCGGCGGCAGCTTCGGCAGGCGGCGGGGTGGGTCGGGTGGTGGTGGTGGGGGGTTGGGGGCGCCGTATATAAAGAGGGGGCGGCTGGCTTGGGGAGGGGGCAAGGCGGCGCGGGGACAGAGTCCCGGTCGGACTCGGCGATGGCGGGGCAGTCGCAGTCTCCTGGAGGAAGACGGCGGCGCGGGGCGGTTGGGCCGGCCTGGCTCGGTTTGGCTTCGGCCCAGCCGGGCGCTGAAGAGATTTTTTTTATAAATAATTTTGCCAAAACTTAAATAAATCCTAGAAAATAAAATAAAAATCTAAAACTGCCAAAACAAATTTTCACCGTCTAAATAAAATAATTAGAACGAGATGAACATTTTCTTGGCCCTAAAATGCAAATTTGAAAAACGTGCAATTTTTCTAATTCAAATAAAATAGCAATAAACTTCGAATAAAATCAAATGTTTGATTTTAATATTTTTCCTCCAATATTTCAATTATATTGGAGAAGTCATATTATCTCCTCTCATATATTTTAATATGAAATATTTTCGGAGAGAAAAATAATTAAAACCAATAATCCTCGTTTCAATATTTGATAAAACTCAAATATGAAAACAGGGAAATCCCCAACTCTCTCCGAGGGTCCTTGAGTTGCTTAGGATTTCGAGGATCGCGAAACGAAATGCAATAAAATATGATATGCATGAATGATCTATGTATAACATTCCAAATTGAAAATTTGGGATGTACCCCCCTTAAGATGAATCTCGCCCTCGAGATTCGGGTTGGCTAGAAAATAGGTGTGGGTGGTCTTTGCGAAGATCATCCTCTCGTTCCCAGGTGGCTTCATCCTCGGTATGGTGGCCACTAAACTTTGCAAAACTTGATAACCTTGCTGCGGGTGACTCGACTGGCAAATTCAAGAATCCTGACTGGCTTCTCCTCGTAGGTCAGATCACTGTCGAACTGAATCGCCTCCAAGGGCACTGTATCTCTTAACGGTATATCGGCCATCTCAGCATGACACTTCTTCAGCTGTGAAACATGAAACACATCATGAACTCCTGACAGTCCTTTAGGTAACTCCAACTTGTAGGCAACTTCTCCCATACGTTCCAAAACACGATACAGTCCTACAAATCTCGGGGCTAACTTTCCCTTGACTCCAAAACTTTTCACTCCTCGCAAGGGTGACACTCGTAGATATGCTATGTCTCCAATTTCATAGGTTATTTCCTTGCGTTTTGAATCTGCATAACTCTTCTGCCTGGACTGAGCTACCTTTAGTCTATCGTGAATCAACTTAACCTTTTCTTCAGACTCCTTGATCAAATCTGGTCCAAACAACTGTCGGTCTCCTACTTCATCCCACATCAACGGTGTTCTGCATCTTAGTCCGTACAGGGCTTCGAACGGTGCCATCTTCAAACTGGCTTGGTAGCTATTGTTGTACGAGAACTCCGCGTAGGGCAAATTGTTATCCCAACCAGATCCATAATCTAGCGCAGAGGCCCTCAACATGTCCTCCAGAATCTGGTTGACTCTCTCGGTCTGTCCGTCCGTCTGCGGGTGGAATGTTGTACTGAAATCCAATCTCATTCCCAAAGTCTGGTGCAGTTGATGCCAAAACTTTGAGGTAAATTGTGTTCCTCTATCTGATACTATGGTCCTCGGAACTCCATGCAGACATACGATCCTGGTCATGTATATCTTGGCCAACTTCGCACTTGTATAGGTGATTTTCAGTGGGATAAAGTGAGCCACTTTGGTCAAGCGATCAACTACTACCCATATAGAATCATATCCTGATTTGGTCCTGGGCAATCCGGTGATGAAATCCATGCCAAGTTTATCCCACTTCCATTCGGGTATCGGCATAGGCTGTAACAATTCCTACTGGCTTTTGATGCTCAGCCTTCACTCTCTGACATACATCACATACGGCTACATACTCGGCAATATCCTTCTTCATACCAGTCCACCAGAAACATTCCTTCAAATCCAAATACATCTTGGTGTTTCCGGGGTGTATCGAGTATGGTGAGTCATGAGCCTCCTGAAGTATTAACTTCCTGATCTCTGTGTTATTGGGCACATAAACATGGTCCTCAAACCATAAGGTGGCGTGCTCATCCTCACGAAAACCTTCGGCCTTTCCTTTGCTCATTCTTTCTTTTATCTCGATAATCTCTTTGTCATCCTTCTGAGCTTCCCGAATCTTTCCTAACAATGTAGACTGAACTTCCAATGTTGCAACAAAACCTCTAGGAACAATCTCCAATCGAAGTTCCCTGAGATCCTCTGCTAACTCCTTTGGCAATCCCGTGCTCACTAGGGTGTTAGCATAACTCTTCCTGTCGGGGATCGTTGAAGAAATTAAAAAAAATTTACGCATCACCAAGATCAATCTATGGAGTAACTAGCAACGAGAGAGAGGGAAGTGCATCTTCATACTGTTGAAGATCGCGAGACGGAAGCATTACAAGAACGCGGATGAGGGAGTCGTACTCGTAGCGATTCAGATCGCGGTTGATTTCGATCCAAGCGCCGAACAACGGCGCCTCCGCGTTCAACACAAGTGCAGCCCGGTGATGTCTCCCGCGCCTTGATCCAGCAAGGACGAGGGAGAGGTTGAGGAAGAAGGCTCCAACAGCAGCACGACGGCGTGGTGGTGGTGGAGTGGCAGTTCTCCGGCAGGGCTTCGCCAAGCTCACGCGGAGGAGGAGAGGTGTTGGGGAGGGGAGGGGTTGCGCCTTGGATGGGGTGCTGCAGCCCTCCCTCTACCCCTCTATTTATAGGGAGAAAGGGGAAGGGGGCTGGCCCCTCTAGATGAGATCTAGAGGGGGCGGCGGCCAAAGGGGAGGGGGCTTGCCCCCCAAGCAAGGGGGCGCCCCTTTAGGGTTCCCCCCAACCCTAGGCGCATGGGCCCTAGGGGGGATGGCGCCCACCCCACTTAGGGGCTGGCTCCCTTCCACCTACAGCCCATAAGGCCCTCCGGGGCAGGTGGACCCTCCCGGTGGACCCCCGGAACCCCTCCGGTGGTCCCGGTACAATACCGGTATACCCCCGAATATTTCCGGTGACCGTATGATGACTTCCCATATATAAATCTTCACCTCCGGACCATTCCGGAACTCCTCGTGACGTCCGGGATCTCATCCGGGACTCCGAACAACATTCGGTAATCACATACAAACCTTCCTTATAACCCTAGTGTCATCGAACCTTAAGTGTGTAGACCCTACGGGTTCGGGAATCATGCAGACATGACCGAGACACCTCTCTAGCCAATAACCAATAGCGGGATCTGGATACCCATGTTGGCTCCCACACGTTCCACGATGATCTCATCGGATGAACCACGATGTCAAGGATTCAAGCAATCCCGTATACAATTCCCTTTGTCAATCGGTACGTTACTTGCCCGATATTCGACCGTCGGTATCCCAATACCTCGTTCAATCTCGTTACCGGCAAGTCACTTTACTCGTTCCGTAATGCTTGATCCCGTGACCAACTACTTGGTCACATTGAGCTCATTATGATGATGCATTACCGAGTGGGCCCAGATGTGACACCCAAAATTTTATTTGGCTTTTTCCAACTTTTATTTGATTTGAGGGATGTTATTTAAATTTTTCTGAAGAACACTCCCTCTCAAAATATTTTCTGTTATGACAAGTATTTTGTTTGGATTCACCCAAGACTTGGTTTTGGTCTTGGAGGTTTTCCCTTCTTATTTGGACTCAAAACCAAATGCTTTTCACTTGGGAAAATTTCTTTTGAAAAATCTTTTAAATAGCCCTATGGCATTTGGAGTGATCTTCTCCCCTTTTAAAAATCTCCTCTTGCCATGACATGGGTGGAAATCCCCTCCCAAAAGCCATTCCTCATCTTTGTGTCAAGCTATACTTCAAATCCAGCAAGTTGAACCTCTCCATATATTTGTTTCCATTTAATTCTTATCAAAAATATTTTCTGCCCTCTATTCTAACTCTTGGAGATTTACAAAGGAGCTACCATATCTACTTTGAGTTTGGCCTCCAAACAAGTTTCCCTAGATAGTCCTTTGAGCCCTCAACCAGGATCCATGAAGATCCACTGGTCTCCAGTTCAAATATTTCAAATTGTGCTTGCTGCAAGTTTGGACCATTTTTGCCAAATTTGGTGAAATTCATTTGAATTCTTCTCCTAAAAATCTGAGAAAATTCAGGCAGCCTCTGGGTGCATTGAGAGGTCACCTCACCAAGTCCCAGCTCCAGAAAAATATTTCTTCACGCCAAATCATTTCGTCGAAAGCCTGCTGGACACTGTTGCTATCATGTTCAGAAAATTCAGAGAAACAATTTCAGGAACTACTGTCGTTTTCTTCAGAGCCCGACGTCGATCTCGATAGTGCCGCGGTGGCGCCTTGCTCCCTGTCCCCTCCTTATCCCTGCGCCGCACATTCTCCTGGAGGCTTGCGGGCGTCGGCGATGAGCAGGAGGAGGTGCGCCACCCCGTGAGCGACGGCAGCGGCGGCTTTGCGGCCGCCAGAGAGAGGCGCAGCGTGGACGGCGCCGTCCAGCGCCGCCCAAGCCACCGGAGGCCGCCGCGTGGCCGTCCACTCACCCGTGCGCGCTGCCACCCTTCGTCGTGAACTGCTAGGCGCGGAGCGCGCTCTCTGCCACCGCCATGCCCGTACGGCCGCCCCGTCGAGGACCGGCGCTATTACGCCAAGCCCGACCAAGTTTAGCAGTGGAACGGGACCAGTAACTCTCACTGATGGTGCCTAGCCTCCTAAACCCCCTGCCCAACCTCTGCCTCGCCGTAATCGCTCGCCGGAGATATCCCGTTCACGGCCACCCCCTCGGATCACCTATAAATAGAGGCCCCGAGCTCGAACTCGAACCCACACCATCTCTACACACCTCCAATACCACGCCAAGCCACTGGAAGAGCCCCGAGAGAGCTTTCTTCCCCAACTCCGGCCGCCGCAACCCGCCACGGGACCCAGCTCGATTCGCTCCCGTGCGTGCACCCCTACCCCTCAGCTCTTGCCAGTAGCTTTCTAGTGCATCCACTCTGCTGACCCGCGCTTCAATTTGGAGTTTGCAGCACCCACCGGAGTTCTCCACCATCGCCCGAACCACCGTCCGCCGGAGAAAGTGTCGCCGTCGACGTGGTGCTCTCTGACGACCAAGTCCACCACCCACCGACGCGGAAGAACACACTGAACCTCTTGGTACCCTCCGATCTCCCTGCCTCGCCGTGGTTCAACGCCGGCGACCACCGCAGCCTTCGGGCGCCGGCGAAGTTTTAAACCTGACATATGGGACCCCCCCGTCAGCCTCTCTTCTTTTCCCCCTCGAACCGTTTTCTGTTGGCGCCTTCGGGCAAATACGTTTTCTCTTTGGGCTGGCGCCTTTTACTCCGAACCGTTTTCTGTTTTCTCAGTTAAGTCCCTGGATCTATTCTGTTTCATCACAGATTAGTCCCTGGACTAAAACCCTTATATCTTTTTAATAAAAGATGATCTTTGAATGATTCTTTTTTTGTCAGTCTTATATTTTTGTCTAGTTTTTTATAGTATTTATTTGGAAAAAATTTGGAACAAATTTTATGCACGCGATGATTTTCACGTTAGTGTACGTTTTCGCTATACCGTAGGTTCCGGAGAGGTGACGGAGCCGCGAACTTCGCCGAGCTAGACTCCGACTTCTCCGAACCAGGCAAGCATGTTTGAACCTTTGATATGACGGGTGTTTTGCATGTTTGCTTGAATGGTTTGTGCATGGCATATGAGCATCGGTGAGTATCTCGTTGCATGCAAGGCAACTATCCGTGAGTTCCGAAGTTACTGTGATCTCTGATGAGAGATGGCCTAGTCATGTGGTGACATGAAAGGCAGTAAGGTGGTATTGTTGTAGCATGCCAGCCTTACGACATCCGATAAACTCCGACGTTAACGTGGACTGAGTCACGTTATCGTTCTTCCCCTTTCCGTGCTACCACATGTTTTCTGCCAAGAATACGGTTTAGTAAGTTGTTAACCTCTTTCCGTGTACACACCAAATAGAGGGGCCGGGATGAGGGTTCCATGGCCCTGGATTAAAGCCAGTCATCCGGTCAGGGGGCATGGGTGTTTCCGGTTGGGACCGAGAGGGGGGCACCCCTTAGAGCGTGCGTATATAAATTTGATCCCATGCTACGCGAGGTTGTAGCCTCCCCGTCTCAAGGTTTTTCTTGAACGTTGCCGAGGGTGATTCCTGGCTTCGGAATGTTGAATGGGTGTGTATGGTTAGATGTGTTTCTCCTAAAACACCGTAAACGGAACTAGTCCCGTGACTACCGAAATCCGTTGGCTGTGGTTAAAGTACAAACTCTGCAGAGTCAAATCCTTCCGAGTCATCGTGTCTATGGTCAAGGACCATGGCCAGTATATCCATATCTATGTCAGTCCTCGTGGTAAATCCCCGGTGAACAAGCTTGAGTGGTAAACTTGGTTGAACGTTATTCCTGTAGATGGACTAACCCTGTTGTTTATCTCATACCTGATTATTCCCTTGAAGTGATTTAAATTCTTGAGCTACTGAGATATTAAGTTATGAAATATAAGCCCTTTATGTGATGTCGCTCAGACGTCCGACTGTGGCACTCTTGTTATTTACTTTTGATATAAGACCTTTATGTGATGTCGCTCAGACGTCCGACTGTGGCATCCTTGTTATTTACTTTTGATATAAGCCCTTTATGTGATGTCGCTCAGACGTCCGACTGTGGCACTCTTGTTATTTACTTTTGATATAAGCCCTTTATGTGATGTCGCTCAGACGTCCGACTGTGGCACTCTTGTTATTTACTTTTGATATAAGCCCTTTATGTGATGTCGCTCAGACGTCCGACTGTGGCACTCTTGTTATTTACTTTTGATATAAGCCCTTTATGTGATGTCGCTCAGACGTCCGAATATGGCACGCACTGTCTTTTATATTCTATTATAAGCCCTTTATGTGGCGTCGCCTTGACGCCCGACTGCGGCATTGTTATCTCTTTTGTTTCCTCTCGAGGAGTCATTCAGACACTCGTTTGGCCCTCAGTATTACTTTGGGATTTCGGGAGGCTACCGCCCGACTTCTCTTTTATTTCTCATGCATTATTATCTCAGTGTCTGAGTGCGCTTGTTAATCTGTTCATATGCATCATGTTTACATTTGTTATATCTTATGTCCGAACTGTCTTGCGAGTACTTTCATAGTACTCACCTGGCTTGTTGATTTGTCCAGATGTTGACGAAGGCGATCTCATGGATGAAGAGTTTGATAGTGAGTCCGACGCCTAGAGGAGTCCCAGTCAGTCCCGTGCGATCCTGGATATTGGTCACTTGTATTATATACGCTTCCGCCACCCACAATAAGTATCTTCGAGCCTCACTCCGACGCTCGAAGAGTTGTTAGATTCAGGAGTCATGTCACCCCCCTTCGCTGTGATATATCCACCACCGCTTTTATCGTGAGTTAATAATTATGCCACCCTATCCGCCGTTATGTTTTATCGGCGTGCTTGTAATAAATTGTTGAGCAGTCTCTGCTCAACCTTGTATTATATTAGTACTCCTGGTTTTTCTTCTGTGATCAAGATATTGTCTACCAGTGAGAAGGAATTCTTCTTTACTGGTCCGTAAAAGGGACCGGTCTCTCAATAAATAGTTTTATTGGAAAACTGGTCGTGACAAGCTTGGTATCAGAGCCAGGCTGACTGTAGGAAGCCACTAGGTGCGATCGCTAATCGGTTATTAGCGTCTTTAGTGCTTTTTCAGCATTTTGCAAATGTAGCTATTTTCTGTTGGTCATCATAAATTTATGACATGACTACTCAGAATTTTTGCCTACTTTTGTAGATGGCTGGCAACGACTGCGAGACTCGGGTGTTCACTAATGTGCCCGAGGGGTTTGTCAAACTCCTCGTCTCCATCACCAAGCTCGCGATCGGGCCAGCGACTCGTCCAGAGTTCACGCTTTACCAGCACAAGCTCAACGACGATGTGTCTATGCACCAAGCCGTGGTGCAATTCAAGGGAGGACGTTCTGCGTCACGCCACTTCCGTTTTGTGGGAAGGGCCATGCCTACGGAGAGGCATGCCATGCAGATGGCCGCCCGTGAGGCGATAGCTCACCTTCGGGATATCCTTCCTATGATGAAGACTCGTCGCTACCGCTACCTCCCATGCCATGTGCCATATACTTGTCACTATGCATTCGCCTGCCATAGGGGAGAGCGAGATGAAGCCGTCGAGATGGTTGTGGAGTATCTCAAAGCTCTGGAGGAATCTTTTGACAACCTCGTGGACGATCTTGTGGCTGCCCGCATGGACTTAGTTCGGGGCGGTCCTGCCAGCAGGAAGGAGCTTCTCCACATGGCACCGCCACTGACGTACGTCGCGTCCTCAGCATCTTATGCACCTGCCGTTTTGGCCACCGCTCACCGTCTGCCTACCACTGAGGAGTTCGATCGAGTCATCGCTCCTACTCCAGTCAGAGCTGCACCGCCTGCGCACCCGCACTGCCGCCTGTCGCACCCGCGCCATCACCTCAGCGCAGTGCTACGCGCCTGGAGCCTACTAGGGAGGAGGTGGAGGTTGAGTCCCCTGCACCGCTGGGTCTTACCCTCGGCAAGGGGAAGGACATCTTCACCATCTCCGACTGAGTGCGCCGAGTAGCCGCGCGTTGTGTCTGCATGTATGATATGTTTTATTTGTACGTTAGTTTGTAGTAGTTGTGTGCGCTGCATCCCGGAGGAGTATGCTAGCCTAAATAACATGTCAGGAATGTGTACGCACATCCTGAGTGCTGTAACGTATGTTTGCGTATCGCGTGTAAGATATGTGCTAAGCAGTCCTTCTCAGTGCGAAATCGTTTATGTTTTCTTGAAAAATCTTGAGGTCTTTTAAATTTTTGCCTTTGCAAGATTTTCCTTGTGCCACACAGTTCTTCTCATGAGTTTTGCAAAATAATACCCCAGAGTGGAAAATGTCTCGTCCATGGACTCGTTCCATGCCCAATCAACCAGAAGAAGTTTATGGAACACAGACCAGCAACAACTTCACTCAGGGACAGTCTAGTCAACAGGACAGCGAAGCAGCCTTATCTCAAGTATGCCGCCTTTTCGAACAAAGTCAACAGCAACGCCAAGAAATGATGAATCACGTCATCAATATGGGGGATCACCGTGAGCCATACCAACCACACTCCAAGTTGTTTGAATTGCAGAAGACACGCCCTTCAACGTTTGCTCACACTGATAGGCCGCTTGAAGCCGATGATTAGCTTTGAGACATCGAAAGAAAGCTGATTATTGCACAGTGTTCAGATCATGAGAAGGTGCTTTATGCACCCCACTACCTTACTAGAGTAGCTGCAGCATGGTGGGAAAACTTCCTACACATGCATCCCAGTGAACACAACATCACCTGGGAAGAGTTTAAGGAAGGCTTTCGTGGGGCACACATCCCCAGGAGCATCATAAAAATCAAGAAAAGAGAATTTGATGACCTCAAGCAAAGAGGCATGTCAGTGACAGAATACAACGGTCAGTTTACCCAGCTATCTCGTTATGCCTACGATGAGCATATGACTGAAAACAAAAGGATGGAAAAATTCTTGGACGGCCTGGCACCGGCACTAAAATGCCAACTGGTTGTACACACTTTCCCAGATTTTAAAACTCTGGTTGACAAGGCCAGTACTTTGGAGAATGAGCGCCGCAGTCTGGAAGATATCCGTAAGCGGAAAAGGGACAAGATGACTCTTGCTCGCAACAACCGAAGCAAGACTGATGTTCAGAGGAATGAAGCAAGAAAATCCACGACTACTGATCTAAGGCCAACCAGGCAGTTTCATTCCAGGGGCAAGGACTTCACGTACCGTCCAGGGGTCACTTGCTATGCTTGTGGTGAAGAAGGGCACTATGCCAAATAGTGCCCAAAACCAAGGAACTCGGCCCCCAAGCCGAACAATGGTGGGAACAATCCAGCCCCCAAGCGCAACAATTTCAATCCCAACAACAACCACAGGAAGGGTCATCTGAACCATGTGACGAGGGAAGAAGCGCAGAATGCCCCAGACATCGTGCTCGGTACGTTCCCTGTCAACACAGTACCTGCCACGGTTTTGTTTGATTCTGGAGCTTCTCACTCGTTCGTTTCGAAGAGTTTTGTTTTGCAACATGGTTTTCCGATACTTCCCTTGGAAAAATCTATGATCATCAAGTCCCCCGGAAATAAGCAGATCGCTCAGAGTTACTGCCAAGGAGTGATCATTGAGTTCGAAGGACTACAGTTTCAAGCTAATCTCATCGTGTTGGAAAACAAAGGACTGGATGTCATCCTAGGGATGGACTGGTTAACCACCAACAAAGGATTTATTGATTGTTTCAATCGGACTGTGATTCTCACTCACAATCATGGCAAGACAATAAAAGATACCGCTCAAGAGAGACCACGGTCACGACAACCAAAGCTGAACAAAGTGGACATTTCAGAATTGAGAAAAGTTCCAGTGGTGTGCGAGTTTCCAGACGTGTTTCCTGAAGAACTACCAGGCATGCCACCAGACCGAGAGATAGAGTTCAGCATTGAACTAGCACCTGGCACCACCCCCATCTATAAGAAACCTTATAGAATGGCACCCTCCGAACTGGTAGAATTGAAGAAGCAGATAAAAGAATTACTGGACAAAGGATTCATTAGAGCCAGCTCCTCACCTTGGGGTTCGCCAGTATTATTCGCCAAGAAAAAGGATGGGACACTGAGATTGTGTATAGACTATCGAGCTCTCAATATGGTCACCATCAAAAACCAATATCCGATGCCACGGATAAATGATTTGTTTGACCAGCTCGCTCAAGCCAAGGTGTTCTCAAAAATTGATTTAAGATCGGGATATCATCAATTAAAAGTACGGACAGAAGATATCCCTAAGACAGCATTCACCTCCAGATACGGATTATATGAGTTCACAGTAATGCCGTTTGGACTGACGAACGCCCCCGCATATTTCGTCCACCTCATGAACAAAGTGTTTATGAAATTCATGGACAAATTTGTTGTGGTATTCATTGATGATATTCTGGTATACTCAAGGACACCAGAAGAGCATGCTGAGCATCTCAGAATTGTTTTGGGAGAATTAAGGAAACATCAATTGTACGCCAAATTTAGCAAGTGTGAATTTTGGCTAAGGCAAGTTGGTTTCCTAGGCCATATATTAACCCTAGAAGGCGTGGCCGTAGACCCAGAAAAGGTCAAAGCCATACTTGACTGGAAACCACCAGCCAACGTGACAGATGTGCGGAGTTTCCTGGGAATGGCCGGATATTACAGAAGATTTATTGAAGGATTCTCCACTGTGGCAAAACCAATGACACAGTTGCTCAAGAAAGACAAGAAATTTGTATGGACGGAAGCATGCGAGAAAAGCTTCCAAGAACTCAAGAAGAAACTAACAACAGCACCAGTTTTGACCGTGCCAGACATACACAAGAGTTTTGAAGTGTATTGTGACGCGTCCCGGAAGGGCCTCGGATGCGTGCTGATGCAGGATGGCAAAGTTGTCGCGTATGCTTCCAGGCAACTACGGAAGCATGAGGAAAATTATCCAACTCATGACTTGGAGCTAGCAGCGGTCATCCATGCACTCAAGGAGTGGAGGCACTTTCTGTTGGGAAATCGTTGTGAAATATATACGGACCATAAGAGCCTCAAATATATCTTCACACAACCAGAGCTAAATTTACGCCAACGACGCTGGTTGGAATTGGTCAAGGACTATGATGTCGGCATTCACTACCATCCAGGGAAAGCAAATGTAGTGGCAGATGCTCTTAGTCGGAACCCCAGCCCAGGCAACGACAGTCCACAAAACTTGAGGCCTGAGTTTCAGCAGGAGTTCGCTAGACTCAACATGGTGTTAGTCTCTGAGGGCACCGTATCAAATCTGGAGATACAACCCACCCTAGTGGAACAAATTAAGAAGGCTCAGCAGGGACATCCCAGCATCGAGGTATAAAAAGGAAAATGAACCTTGGCAAGGCTTCAGAGTTCGTCACAGACAATGAAGGAATATTATGGTACGGGGACAGACTTTGCGTACCTAACATTGAGGAACTCAAGCAACAAATCCTAACCGAAAGCCACACCGCCCATACTCGATCCACCCTGGAGGAACCAAAATGTACAAAGACATTCAGGAAAGATTTTGGTGGCACGGTATGAAAAGGGATATAGCCGCATTTATTGCTTGTTGCGATTCATGTCAGCGCATTAAAGCCGAGCATCAAAAGCCAGCAGGGCTACTCCAGCCAAACAGGATACCGGAGTGGAAATGGGATGAAATTGGAATGGACTTCATTGTCGGACTACCTCGATCACAACGCGGAAATGATGCCATATGGGTCATCACAGACAGGCTAACCAAGGTAGCACATTTCATTCCCGTGAAGACGACCTACTCCACTCAAAGGCTAGCCAAGCTTTATCACTCCCGTATAGTTTGTCTGCATGGAGTCCCAAAGACTATAATATCTGACCGAGGCACTCAATTTGTCTCTAAATTCTGGGATCACTTACAACAAGCTCTGGGCACGCAACTAGCTTTCAGTACAGCGTACCACCCTCAGACTGATGGACAAACGGAACGCGTGAACCAAATCCTAGAGGACATGCTGAGAGCCTGTGTGCTCACCTATGGATCCAGTTGGGAAGAAAGTTTTCCGTATGCCGAGTTTGCTTACAACAACAGTTACCAAGCCAGCTTACAAATGGCACCCTTTGAAGCATTGTACGGACGGAGGTGTCGTACCCCACTAAATTGGTCAGAAACAGGTGACAGTCGTATCTTCGGCCCAGACATGCTCAAGGAGGCCGAGGAGAAAGTTAAACAGATCAGGGACAGACTCAAGACAGCCCAAAGCCGACAGAAGAGCTACTACGATCAGAAGCATCGTGAGGTCAGCTTTGAACCCGGTGATTACGTATACCTCCGAGTGTCTCCTATGAGGGGCCTGCAACGGTTCAAAATTAAGGGGAAGCTAGCCCCGAGATTTATTGGACCATTCTGTATAGTTGCACAAAGAGGCACAGTGGCCTACAAACTAGACCTACCCAAGGAGCTGTCAGACGTCCATGACGTGTTCCACGTCTCACAATTGAGAAAATGTGTAAGTAACCCGGAGAAGCATGTATCTCATGAGAGCATTGATGTGCAACCAGACCTCACCTACATAGAGCGGCCAGTAAAGATTTTGGAAGAGTCTGAAAGGAGGACCCGTCAGAAAACAACAAAAAATTTCAAGGTTCAGTGGAGCAACCACACCGAGGATGAAGCTACATGGGAAAGGGAAGATTTTCTCCAGGTAGAGTATCCATATCTATTTGAGGATCAGCAGAAATCTCGGGGACAAGATTTTTCCTAAGGGGGTAGGTGTTCTGACACCCAAAATTTTATTTGGCTTTTTCAAACCTTTATTTGATTTGAGGGATGTTATTTAAAATTTTCTGAAGAACACTCCCTCTCAAAATATTTTCTGTTATGACAAGTATTTTGTTTGGATTCACCCAAGACTTGGTTTTGGTCTTGGAGGTTTTCCCTTCTTATTTGGACTCAAAACCAAATGCTTTTCACTTGGGAAAATTTCTTTTGAAAAATCTTTTAAATAGCCCTATGGCATTTGGAGTGATCTTCTCCCCTTTTTAAGAATCTCCTCTTGCCATGACATGAGTGGAAATCCCCTCCCAAAAGCCATTCCTCACCTTTGTGTCAAGCTATACTTCAAATCCAGCAAGTTGAACCTCTCCATATATTTGTTTCCATTTAATTCTTATCAAAAATATTTTCTGCCCTCTATTCTAACTCTTGGAGATTTACAAAGGAGCTACCATTTCTACTTTGAGTTTGGCCTCCAAACAAGTTTCCCTAGATAGTCCTTTGAGCCCTCAACCAGGATCCATGAAGATCCACTGGTCTCCAGTTCAAATATTTCAAATTGTGCTTGCTGCAAGTTTGGACCATTTTTGCCAAATTTGGTGAAATTCATTTGAATTCTTCTCCTAAAAATCTGAGAAAATTCAGGCAGCCTCTGGGTGCATTGAGAGGTCACCTCACCAAGTCCCAGCTCCAGAATTTTTTTTCTTCATGCCAAATCATTTCGTCGAACACCTGCTCGACACTGTTGCTATCATATTCAGAAAATTCAGAGAAACTGTTTCAGGAACTACTGTCATTTTCTTCAGAGCCCGACGTCGATCTCGACAGTGCCGCGGTGGCGCCTTGCTCCCTGTCCCCTCCTTCTTATCCCTGCGCCGCACGTTCTCCTGGAGGCTTGCGGGCGTCGGCGACGAGCAGGAGGAGGTGCGCCACCCCGTGAGCGACGGCAACGGCGGCTTTGCGGCCGCCAGAGAGAGGCGCAGCATGGACGGCGCCGTCCAGCGCCGCCCAAGCCACCGGAGGCCGCCGCGTGGCCGTCCACTCACCCGTGCGCGCTGCCACCCTTCGTCGTGAACTGCTAGGCGCGGAGCGCGCTCTCTGCCGCCGCCGTGCCCGTACGGCCGCCCCGTCGAGGACCGGCGCTATTACGCCAAGCCCGACCAAGTTTAGCAGTGGAACGGGACCAGTAACTCTCACTGATGGTGCCTAGCCTCCTAAACCCCCTGCCCAACCTCTGCCTCGCCGTAATCGCTCGCCGGAGATATCCCGTTCACGGCCACCCCCTCGGATCGCCTATAAATAGAGGCCCCGAGCTTGAACTCGAACCCACACCATCTCTACACACCTCCAATACCACGCCAAGCCACTGGAAGAGCCCCGAGAGAGCTTTCTTCCCCAACTCCGGCCGCCGCAACCCGCCTCAGGACCCAGCTCGATTCGCTCCCGTGCGTGCACCCCTACCCCTCAGCTCTTGCCAGTAGCTTTTAGTGCATCCACTCTGCTGACCCGCGCTTCAATTTGGAGTTTGCAGCACCCACCGGAGTTCTCCACCATCGCCCGAGCCACCGTCCGCCGGAGAAAGTGTCGCCGTCGACGTGGTGCTCTCCGACGACCAAGTCCACCACCCATCGACGCGGAAGAACACACTGAACCTCTTGGTACCCTCCGATCTCCCTGCCTCCCCGTGGTTCAACGCCGGTGACCACCGCAGCCTTCGGGCGCCGGCGAAGTTTTAAACCTGACATGTCGGACCCCCCCATCAGTCTCTCTTCTTTTTCCCCCTCGAACCGTTTTTTGTTGGCGCCTTCGGGCAAATACGTTTTCTCTTTGGGCTCGCGCCTTTTACTCCGAACCGTTTTCTGTTTTCTCACTTAAGTCCCTGGACTAAAACCCTTATATCTTTTTAATAAAAGATGATTTTTTAATGATTCTTTTTCTGTCAGTCTTATATTTTTGTCTAGTTTTTTATAGTATTTATTTGGAAAAATTTTGGAACAAATTTTATGCACGCGATGATTTTCACGTTAGTGTACGTTTTCGCTATACCGTAGGTTCCGGGAGAGGTGACGGAGCCGCGAACTTCGCCGAGCTAGACTCCGACTTCTCCGAACCAGGCAAGCATGTTTGAACCTTTGATATGATGGGTGTTTTGCATGTTTGCTTGAATAGTTTGTGCATGGCATATGAGCATCGGTGAGTATCTCGTTGCATGCAAGGCAACTATCCGTGAGTTCCGAAGTTACTGTGATCTCTGATGAGAGATGGCCTAGTCATGTGGTGACATGAAAGGCAGTAAGGTGGTATTGTTGGAGCATCCCAGCCTTACGACATCCGATAAACTCCGACGTTAACGTGGACGGAGTCACGTTATCGTTCTTCCCCTTTCCGTGCTACCACATGTTTTCTGCCAAGAATACGGTTTAGTAAGTTGTTAACCTCTTTCCGTGTACACACCAAATAGAGGGGCCGGGATGAGGGTTCCATGGCCCTGGATTAAAGCCAGTCATCCGGTCAGGGGGCATGGGTGTTTCCGGTTGGGACCGAGAGGGGGGCACCCCTTAGAGCGCGCGTATATAAATTTGATCCCATGCTACGCGAGGTTGTAGCCTCCCCGTCTCAAGGTTTTTCTTGAACGTTGCCGAGGGTGATTCCTGGCTTCGGAATGTTGAATGGGTGTGTACTGGTTAGATGTGTTTCTCCTAAAACACCGTAAACGGAACTAGTCCCCGTGACTACTGAAATCCGTTGGCTGTGGTTAAAGTACAAACTCTGCAGAGTCAAATCCTTCCGAGTCATCGTGTCTATGGTCAAGGACCATGGCCAGTATATCCATATCTATGTCAGTCCTCGTGGTAAATCCCCGGTGAACAAGCTTGAGTGGTAAACTTGGTTGAACGTTATTCCTGTGGATGGACTAACCCTGTTGTTTATCTCATACCTGATTATTCCCTTGAAGTGATTTAAATTCTTGAGCTACTGAGATATTAAGTTATGAAATATAAGCCCTTTATGTGATGTCGCTCAGACGTCCGACTGTGGCACTCTTGTTATTTACTTTTGATATAAGCCCTTTATGTGATGTCGCTCAGACGTCTGACTGTGGCATCCTTGTTATTTACTTTTGATATAAGCCCTTTATGTGATGTCGCTCAGACGTCCGACTGTGGCACTCTTGTTATTTACTTTTGATATAAGCCCTTTATGTGATGTCGCTCAGACGTCCGACTGTGGCACTCTTGTTATTTACTTTTGATATAAGCCCTTTATGTGATGTCGCTCAGACGTCCGACTGTGGCACTCTTGTTATTTACTTTTGATATAAGCCCTTTATGTGATGTCGCTCACACATCCGACTTTGGCACGCACCGTCTTTTATATTCTATTATAAGCCCTTTATGTGGCGTTGCCTTGACGCCCGACTGCGGCATTGTTATCTCTTTTGTTTCCTCTCGAGGAGTCATTCAGACACTCATTTGGCCCTCAGTATTACTTTGGGATTTTGGGAGGACTACCGTCCGACTTCTCTTTTATTTCCCATGCATTATTATCTCAGTGTCTGAGTGCGCTTGTTAATCTGTTCATATGCATCATGTTTACATTTGTTATATCTTATGTCCGAACTGTCTTGCGAGTACTTTCATAGTACTCACCTGGCTTGTTGATTTGGCCAGATGTTGACGAAGGCGATCTCATGGATGAAGAGTTTGATAGTGAGTCCGATGCCTAGAGGAGTCCCAGTCAGTCCCATGCGATCCTGGATATTGGTCACTTGTATTATATACGCTTCCGCCACCCACAATAAGTATCTTCGAGCCTCACTCCGACGCTCGAAGAGTTGTTAGATTCAGGAGTCATGTCACCCCCCTTCACTGTGATATTTCCACCACCGCTTTTATTTGTGAGCTAGTAGTTATGCCACCCCTTTTCGCCGTTACGTTTTATCGGCGTGCTTGTAATAAATTGTTGAGCAGCCTCTGCTCAACCTTGTATTATATCTAGTACTCCTGGTTTTTCTTCTGTGACCAAGATATTGTCTACCAGTGAGAAGGAATTCTTCTTTACTGGTCCGTAAAAGGGATCGGTTTCTCGATAAATAGTTTTATTGGAAAACCGGTCGTGACACCAGAGATACCTCTCCATTATACAGAGTGACAAATCCCAGTCTCGATCCGTGCCAACCCAACAGACACTTTCGGAGATACCTGTAGTGCACCTTTATAGCCACCCAGTTACGTTGTGACGTTTGGTACACCCAAAGCATTCCTACGGCATCCGGGAGTTGCACAATCTCATGGTCTAAGGAAATGATACTTGACATTAGAAAAGCTTTAGCAAACGAACTATACGATCTAGTGCTATGCTTAGGATTGGGTCTTGTCCATCACGTCATTCTCCTAATGATGTGATCCCGTTATCAATGACATCCAATGTCCATGGTCAGGAAACCGTAACCATCTATTGATCAACGAGCTAGTCAACTAGAGGCTCACTAGGGACATGTTGTGGTCTATGTATTCACACATGTATTACGATTTCCGGATAACACAATTATAGCATGAACAATAGACAATTATCATGAAAAAGGAAATATAATAATAACCATTTTATTATTGCCTCTAGGGCATATTTCCAACAGTCTCCCACTTGCACTAGAGTCAATAATCTAGTTACATTGTGATGAATCGAACACCCATAGAGTTCTGGTGTTGATCATGTTTTGCTCATGGAAGAGGTTTAGTCAACGGATGTGCGACATTCAGGTCTGTATGCACTTTACAAATATCTATGTCTCCATCTTGAACATTTTCACGAATGGAGTTGAAGCGAAGCTTGATATGTCTGGTCTTCTTGTGAAACCTGGGCTCCTTGGCCAGGGCAATAGCTCCAGTGTTGTCACAGAAGAGAGTCATCGGGCCCGACGCATTGGGAATAACTCCTAGGTCGGTAATGAACTCCTTCATCCAGATTGCTTCATGTGCTGCCTCCGAGGCTGCCATGTACTCCGCTTCACATGTAGATCCCGCCACGACGCTTTGCTTGCAACTGCACCAGCTGACTGCCCCACCATTCAAAATATACACGTATCCGGTTTGTGACTTAGAGTCATCCAGATCTGTGTCGAAGCTAGCGTCGACGTAACCCTTTACGACGAGCTCTTCGTCACCTCCATAAACGAGAAACATATCCTTAGTCCTTTTCAGGCACTTCAGGATATTCTTGACCGCTGTCCAGTGTTCCATGCCGGGATTACTTTGGTACCTTCCTACCAAACTTACGGCAAGGTTTACATCAGGTCTTGTACACAGCATGGCATACATAATAGACCCTATGGCCGAGGCATAGGGGATCACACTCATCTTTTCTTTATCTTCTGTCGTGGTCGGGCATTGAGCCGTGCTCAATCTCACACCTTGCAATACAGGCAAGAACCCCTTTTTGGACTGATCCATATTGAACTTCTTCAATATCTTATCAAGGTATGTGCTTTGTGAAAGACCTATGACGCGTCTCGATCTATCTCTATAGATCTTGATGCCTAATATGTAAGCAGCTTCTCCAAGGTCCTTCATTGAAAAACACTTATTCAAGTAGGCCTTTATGCTTTCCAAGAATTCTATATCATTTCCCATCAATAGTATGTCATCCACATATAATATGAGAAATGCTACAGAGCTCCCACTCACTTTCTTGTAAACACAGGCTTCTCCATAAGTCTCTGTAAACCCAAACGCTTTGATCATCTCATCGAAGCGAATGTTCCAACTCCGAGATGCCTGCACCAGCCCATAGATTGAGCGCTGGAGCTTGCATACCTTGTCAGCATTCTTAGGATCGACAAAACCTTGCGGCTGCATCATATACAATTCTTCCTTAAGGAAGCCGTTAAGGAATGCCGTTTTGACGTCCATTTGCCATATCTCATAATCGTAGAATGCGGCAATTGCTAACATGATTCGGACGGACTTCAGCTTCGCTACGGGTGAGAAGGTCTCATCGTAGTCAACTCCTTGAACTTGTCGATAACCCTTAGCGACAAGTCGAGCTTTATAGATGGTAACATTTCCATCCGCGTCCGTCTTCTTCTTAAAGATCCATTTATTTTCTATCGCTCGCCGATCATCGGGCAAGTCTGTCAAAGTCCATACTTTGTTTTCATACATGGATCCTATCTTGGATTGCATGGCTTCAAGCCATTTGTTGGAATCTGGGCCCGCCATTGCTTCTTCATAGCTCGAAGGTTCACCGTTGTCCAACAACATGATTTCCAGGACAGGGTTGCCGTACCACTCTGGTGCGGAACGTGTCCTTGTGGACCCACGAAGTTCAGTGGTAACTTGATCATGGTCGTCATCATTAACTTCCTCTCTAGTCGGTGCAGGCACCACAGAAACATTTTCTTGTGCTGCGCTACTTTCTGGTTCGAGAGGGGTCATCTCATCAAGTTCCACTTTCCTCCCACTTACTTCTTTCAAGAGAAACTCTTTCTCCAGAAAGGACCCGTTCTTGGCAACGAAGATCTTGCCTTCAGATCTGAGGTAGAAGGTATACCCAATGGTTTCCTTCGGGTATCCTATGAAGACGCATTTTTCTGACTTGGGTTCGAGCTTTTCAGGTTGAAGTTTCTTGACATAAGCATCGCATCCCCAAACATTTAGAAACGACAGCTTAGGTTTCTTCCCAAACCATAATTCATACGGTGTCGTCTCAACGGATTTCGACGGAGCCCTATTTAAAGTGAATGCGGCAGTCTCTAGCGGTAGGTCGGTAAGAGACATCATAGATCGCACCATGTCCAACAGAGTGCGATTACGACGTTCGGACACACCATTACGCTGAGGTGTTCCAGGCGGCGTGAGTTGTGAAACAATTCCACATTTCCTTAAGTGCATGCCAAATTCATGACTCAAATATTCTCCCCCACGATCTGATCGTAAGAACTTTATTTTCCTGTCAAGTTGATTCTCAACCTCACTCTGAAATTCCTTGAACTTTTCAAAGGTCTCAGACTTGTGTTTCATTAAGTAGACATACCCATATCTACTCAAGTCATCAGTGAGGGTGAGAACATAACGATAGCCACCGCGAGCCTCAACGCTCATTGGACCGCACACATCAGTATGTATGATTTCCAATAAGTTGGTTGCTCGCTCCATTGTTCCGGAGAATGGAGTCTTGGTCATTTTTCCCATGAGGCATGGTTCGCACGTGTCAAATGATTCATAATCAAGAGACTCCAAAATTCCATCTGCATGGAGTTTCTTCATGCGTTTGACACCAATGTGACCAAGGCGGCAGTGCCACAAGTATGTGGGACTATCATTATCAACCTTACATTTCTTGGCATTCACACTATGAATATGTGTAACATCACGTTCGAGATTCATTAAGAATAAACCATTGACCAGCGGGGCATGACCATAAAACATATCTCTCATATAAATAGAACAACCATTATTCTCGGATTTAAATGAGGATCCAGATACAATGTTCATGCTCAAAGCTAGCACTAAATAACAATTATTGAGGTTTAAAACTAATCCCGTAGGTAAATGTAGAGGTAGCGTGTCGACGGCGATCAGATCGACCTTGGAACCATTTCCAACGCGCATTGTCACCTCATCCTTCGCCAGTCTCCGCTTATTCCGCAGCTCCTGTTTTGAGTTACAAATATGAGCAACCGCACCGGTATCAAATACCCAGGAGCTACTACGAGCGCTGGTTAGGTACACATCAATAACATGAATATCACATATACCTTTGGTATTGCCGGCCTTCTTATCCGCTAAGTACTTGGGGCAGTTCCGCTTCCAGTGACTGTTTCCCTTGCAATAAAAGCACTCAGCCTCAGGTTTGGGTCCATTCTTTGTCTTCTTCCCGGCAGCTTGCTTACCGGGCGCGGCAACTCCCTTGCCGTCTTTCTTGAAGCTCTTTTTACCCTTGCCTTTCTTGAACTTAGTGGTTTTATTCACCATCAACACTTGATGTTCTATTTTGATCTCCACCTCCGCTGATTTCAGCATCGAATATACCTCGGGAATGGTCTTTTCCATCCCCTGCATATTGAAGTTCATCACAAAGCTCTTGTAGCTAGGTGGGAGCGACTGAAGGATTCTGTCAATGACCGTGTCATCCGGGAGATTAACTCCCAACTGAGACAAGCGGTTGTGCAACCCAGACATTTTTAGTATGTGTTCGCTGACGGAACTATTCTCCTCCATCTTACAACTGTAGAACTTGTCGGAGACTTCATATCTCTCGACCCGGGCATGAGCTTGGAAAACCATTTTCAGCTCTTGGAACATCTCATATGCTCCGTGCTGCTCGAAACGCTTTTGGAGCCCCGGTTCTAAGTTGTAAAGCATGTCGCACTGAACCAGGGAGTAATCATCAACACGTGTTTGCCAGGCGTTCATAACGTCCTGGTTTGCTGGGACGGGTGCTTCACCTAGCGGTGCTTCAAGGACATATGCTTTCTTGGCAGCTATGAGGATGATCCTCAAGTTCCGGACCCAGTCCGTGTAGTTGCTACCATCGTCTTTCAGCTTGGTTTTCTCTAGGAATCTGTTGAAGTTGAGGTTGACATTTGCGTGGGCCATTTGATCTACAAGACATATTGTAAAGGTTTTAGACTAAGTTCATGATAATTAAGTTCATCTAATCAAATTATTAATGAACTCCCACTCAGACAGACATCCCTCTAGTCATCTAAGTGATACATGATCCGAGTCAACTAGGTCGTGTCCGATCATCACATGAGACGGACTAGTCATCATCGGTGAACATCTTCATGTTGATCGTATCTGCTATACGACTCATGCTCGACCTTTCGGTCTCTTGTGTTCCGAGGCCATGTCTGTACATGCTAGGCTCGTCAAGTCAACCTAAGTGTATTGCGTGTGTAAATCTGGCTTACACCCGTTGTATGCGAACGTTAGAACCTATCACACCCGATCATCACGTGGTGCTTCGGAACAACGAACCTTCGCAACGGTGCATAGTTAGGGGGAACACTTTCTTGAAATTTTAGCGAGGGATCATCTTATTTATGCTACCGTCGTTCTAAGCAAATAAGATGTAAAACATGATAAACATCACATGCAATCAAATAGTGACATGATATGGCCAATATCATTTTGCTCCTTTTGATCTCCATCTTCAGGGCGCCATGATCATCATCGTCACCGGCATGACACCATGATCTCCATCATCATGACCTCCATCATCGTGTCTTCATGAAGTTGTCTCGCCAACTATTACTTCTACTACTATGGCTAACGATTAGCAATAAAGTAAAGTAATTACATGACGTTCCAGTTGACACGCAGGTCATAAATAAATTAAGACAACTCCTATGGCTCCTGCCGGTTGTCATACTCATCGACATGCAAGTCGTGATTCCTATTACAAGAACATGATCAATCTCATACATCACATATATCGTTCATCACATCCTTCTGGCCATGTCACCTCACATGACACTTGCTGCAAAAACAAGTTAGACGTCCTCTAATTATTGTTGCAATTTTTTACGTGGCTGCAATATGTTTCTAGCAAGAACGTTTCTTACCTATGCCAAAACCACAACGTGATATGCCAATTTCTATTTGCCCTTCATAAGGAACCTTTTCATCGAATCTGATCCGACTAAAGTGGGAGAGACAGACACCCGCTAGCCACCTTATGCAACTAGTGCATGTCAGTCGATGGAACCTGTCTCACGTAAGCGTACGTGTAAGTTCGGTCCGGGCCGCTTCATCCCACGATGCCGCCGAATCAAGATAAGACTAGTAACGGCAAGTAAATTGACAAAATCGACGCCCACAACAACTTGTGTTCTACTCGTGCATAGAAACTACGCATAGACCTAGCTCATGATGCCACTATTGGGGATCGTTGCAGAAATTAAAAAATTTCTACGCGTCACCAAGATCAATCTATGGAGTAACTAGCAACGAGAGAGAGGGAAGTGCATCTTCATACCGTTGCAGATCGCGAGATGGAAGCGTTACAAGAACGTGGATCAGGAGTCGTACTCGTAGCGATTCAGATCGCGGTTGATTCCGATCCAAGCGCCGAAGAACGGCGCCTCCGCGTTCAACACACGTGCAGCCCGGTGACGTCTCCCGCGCCTTGATCCAGCAAGGAGGAGGGAGAGGTTGAGGAAGAAGGCTCCAACAGCAGCACGACGGCGTGGTGGTGGTGGAGTGGCAGTTCTCCGGCAGGGCTTCGCCAAGCTCACGTGGAGGAGGACAGGTGTTGGGGAGGTGAGGGGCTGCGCCTTGGATGTGGTGCTGCAGCCCTCCCTCTACCCCTCTATTTATAGGGAGAAGGGGGAAGGGGGCTGGCCCCTCTAGATGAGATCTAGAGGAGGGGGGTGGCCAAAGGGGAGGGGGCTTATCCCCCAAGCAAGGGGGCGCCCCCTTTAGGGTCCCCCCCCCAAACCTAGGCGCATGGGCCCTAGGGGGGATGGTGCCCAGCCCACTTAGGGGCTGGTTCCCTTCCACCTACAGCCCATAAGGCCCTCCGGGGCAGGTGGACCCTCCCGGTGGACCCCCGGAACCCTCCGGTGGTCCCGGTACAATACCGGTATACCCCCGAATATTTCCGGTGACCGTATGATGACTTCCCATATATAAATCTTCACCTCCGGACCATTCCAGAACTCCTTGTGACGTCCGGGATCTCATCCGGGACTCCGAACAACATTCGGTAATCACATACAAACCTTCCTTATAACCCTAGCATCATCGAACCTTAAGTGTGTAGACCCTACGGGTTTGGGAATCATGTAGACATGACCGAGACACCTCTCTAGCCAATAACCAACAGCGGGATCTGGATACCCATGTTGGCTCCCACACGTTCCACGATGATCTCATCAGATGAACCACGATGTCGAGGATTCAAGCAATCCCGTATACAATTCCCTTTGTCAATCTGTACGTTACTTGCCCGAGATTCGATTGTCGGTATCCCAATACCTCGTTCAATCTCGTTCCCGGCAAGTCACCTTACTCGTTCCGTAATGCATGATCCCGTGACCTACTACTTGGTCACATTGAGCTCATTATGATGATGCATTACCAAGTGGGCCCAGAGATAACTCTCCGTCATACGGAGTGACAAATCCCAGTCTCGATCCGTGCCAACCCAACAGACACTTTCGGAGATACCTGTAGTGCACCTTTATAGCCACCCAGTTACGTTGTGATGTTTGGTACACCCAAAGCATTCCTACGGCATCCGGGAGTTGCACGATCTCATGGTCTAAGGAAATGATACTTGACATTAGAAAAGCTTTAGCAAACGAACTATACGATCTAGTGCTGTGCTTAGGATTGGGTCTTGTCCATCACATCATTCTCCTAATGATGCGATCCCGTTATCAATGACATCAAATGTCCATGGTCAGGAAATCGTAACCATCTATTGATCAACGAGCTAGTCAACTAGAGGCTCACTAGGGACATGTTGTGGTCTATGTATTCACACATGTATTACGATTTCCGGATAACACAATTATAGCATGAACAAGGAAATATAATAATAACCATTTTATTATTGCCTCTAGGGCATATTTCCAACACTTCCGACTCAAGGCGTCTCCTACGACATTGGCCTTGCCTGGATGATAGTGCAGCTTCATGTCATAATCCTTTATAAGCTCCAACCATCTCCTCTGCCTAAGGTTTAGCTCCTTCTGTGTGAAAATGTACTTCAAACTCTTATGATCCGTGTACACATCACAACGATTTCCAATAAGGTAATGTCTCCAAGTCTTGAGCGCATGCACTATTGCTGCTAACTCCAAATCATGCGTGGCATAATTCAATTCGTGCGGTTTTAGTTGTCGTGAGGCATACGAAATAACTCTTCCGTCCTGCATAAGCACACTTCCAAGTCCTAGGCGAGAGGCGTTGCAATACACTTGGAAATCCTTGCGTATATCCGGCAGAATCAGCACTGGGGCTGTAGTCAAACGTTTTTTTAACTCTTGAAAACTTGCCTCACATTCTTCCGTCCATTTAAATTTGGTATCCTTCTTCAATAGCTCCAACCATCTCCTCTGCCTAAGGTTCAGCTCCTTCTGTGTGAAAATGTACTTCAAACTCTTATGACCCGTGTACACATCACAACGATTTCCAATAAGGTAATGTCTCCAAGTCTTGAGCGCATGCACTACTGCTGCTAACTCCAAATCATGCGTGGCATAATTCAATTCATGCGGTTTTAGTTGTTGTGAGGCATACGAAATAACTCTTCCGTCCTGCATAAGCACACTTCCAAGTCCTAGGCGAGAGGCGTCGCAATACACTTGGAAATCCTTGCGTATATCCGGCAGAATCAACACTGGGGTTGTAGTCAAACGTTTTTTTAACTCTTGAAAACTTGCCTCACATTCTTCCGTCCATTTAAATTTGGTATCCTTCTTCAATAACTCCGTCATTGGCTTCGCAATCTTGGAAAAATTCTCAATGAATCTCCGATAGTATCCTGCGAGTCCAAGAAAACCGCGGATCTCGCTAACTGAAGGGGGTGCCAACCATTCAGTGATTGACTGAACCTTGGTGGGATCTACTGCTGCACCTTCTCCTGATATAACATGTCCAAGGAATCCGACTTCCTTCAACCAAAACTCACATTTGCTGAACTTGGCATACAACTGGTGTTCCCTGAGTTTCTCAAGAACTAAACGCAAATGTTCTTCGTGCTCCTCCTCATTTTTCGAGTATACCATTATATAATCATTGAACACCACAACAAACTTATCCAAATATTCCATGAACACTTTGTTCATCATGCTCATGAAATAGGCAGGGGCGTTAGTCAGTCCAAATGACATGACTGTATATTCATACAACCCGTACCGTGTGGTGAATGTTGTCTTTGGTATATCCTTCTCTCGAATCTTCAGCTGGTGATATCCTGATCGCAGATCGATCTTTGAAAACACCTTAGCTCCTTGCAGCTGGTCAAACAAATCATTGATCATCGGCAGTGGGTATTTGTTCTTGATCGTCACCTCATTTAACGCACGATAATCAACAACCATTCTTAGAGACTTATCCTTCTTCTTAACCAAAAGCACTGGGGCTCCCCATGGTGATGAACTCCGTCGGATGTAACCTTTCTACAATAACTCCTTGATCTACTTCTTGATCTCCTCCAGATCATTTGCGGGCATCCGATAGGGTCTCTTGGATATTGGCCCTGTACCTGGCAATAGCTCTATCAAAAACTCAATGTCACGATCCGGTGGCATGCCTGGTAACTCCTCTCGAAAAACATCCGGGTAATCATTCACTACAGGCACTTCCTCCTGAACAACTCCCGCGAGGGTATTTACTTGGCTCCTCCTAGGCGCATGCCTAGATACATACTTAATCCTTTTTCCCTCAGGGGTGGTGAGGTAAATCGACTTACTAGCACAGTCAATGCTTCCTCCATACTTTGACATCCAGTCCATGCCTAATATCACATCCAATCCTTGTGACTCCAAAATTATTAGGTCTGATGGTGAAACATGGCTACCAATGGTTAGGGGTATCTAGTCGCACCATCGACTAGCCAAATACTCTGCTCCAGGTGAACTCACTAACAGAGGGGTCCTAAGGGTTTGGGTTGGTAGTTTAAACTTATCCACGAATCCCCTTGATATGTATGAATGCGATGCACCAGTATCAAAAAGAACAAGGGCGGTAAAAGACTTAACCAAAAACTTACCAATAACCGCATTTGGCTGCTCTTCAACCTCCTCCACGTTAACGTGGTTCATTTGTGCTTTGTTGAATGGATTGGGCTTCTTCCCAGCGCTCCCATTACCGTTTCCCTTCTTCACTTCAGGGCACTCCATGGCATAGTGTCCAGTCTTCCCGCACTTAAAGCAAGTAATGTGACTTAGGTCTCTCTTGGCGGGTGTGGCTGGATTGGGGTGGTTCTGATTGTTGCTTGGTCCGTTCCCAATCCCATTCTTAGAACCATTGTGGTTATGCAAACTTCCTCCGGTGTGGTTATGACCTCCATGGTTATGAACAAGTCCTCCCGAGTTCGGGGTTAGGCGAGGTTTCTGGTGAGCTCCTGAGTTATACCTCCCTTGTCCGTACTTCCTCTTATGGCTCTCAATCTGCTGCTGCTTCCCTTCAATCATAAGAGCCTTATCTACCAACTCTTGGCAGTTGTTGAATGTTGCCACCATCAACTGCATGCTCATCTCATCATTCAGCCCTTCCATAAACTTCTCCTGATTTGGAGCATCTATGGCCACATCATCAGGGGCATAGCGAGATAACTTGCTAAACTCATCCACGTACTGAGCCACGGTGCGGTTCCCCTGACATAAGTTGCGAAACTCACGCTTCTTCATATTCATAGCTTTAGTTGAGACATGGGTTGTGCGAAAAGCTTGTTGAAACTGATCCCAAGTGACGTTGGCTATGGGGAAAGTGGCCGTATAATTTTCCCACCATGAGGCTGCTGGTCCATCCAATTGATGTGCGGCAAAGCGCACCTTCTCAGCATATGTGCAACCTGCGGTGGTCAACTCCCTTCCAATATGGTGTAGCCAATCATCTGCAACTATATGCTCGGTGCTACTAGAAAACACCGGCGGCTGCAACCTCAGAAAGCGAGCTAAGTTGTCAACTGGAGGTGGGTTGTTGTTGCTGTTGTTATTGCCTTGGTTCTGGACTAACAATTGCATCAAGGCATTCTGCTGCTGGATCAACTGAGTAAGCTCTGGCGGGAAGGCAAATCCGGTGTCACGTCTCGGAGGCATCTGATGGGTTTAGAGGGGAGAGATTAGAATAGAATGAGGTCTAATGAGAGAAACACTACCCATATGCACATGAGACAAACACAATCATTTCACTCAATCAATCAAGCAAGGGCATACAAACGGTCTAGAACTATCGTTAAAAGTGCTCAACTACTACTATATACATGGGGGAATACTACTAATCACTTGGTGGTCTACTAGAAATTTTGATCGGTGGAAGACTCCATGATGTCTGCTCCAGCTTCGTCTTCAAAGCCATCTTCACTGGGGTCGGAGTCGGTGTCGTCGATGATGATGTAGTTCTCCGGGCAAGTGGAATCATCGTCCTCTCCTCCTGGCGCGGGGTCTCCCAGGAATACTCCGATCTTCTTTATCAAGTCGTCATTCTTCTCCAATAGTGTTGTAATTTCCTCCTCATATCCTTCGCGTGTAGACTTAAGTTCTTCTTCCAGCTCGATGATCTTTGTCTTTGCCTTCTTCAAATCTATCATGTCTGCGCACATCTGATTCTCCTGGCGTCGAATGTGTTGGTTTAACTCCTGGATGAAAGTTGCAATGGATATGTCCTTCTTGGTGCTGATCATCTCCCATTGGTCATCTCGGCGCCCACATATCTGATAGATAGTGTCCTTGAGATCCTTGTTGTAGACTTCTCCAATGCGTCCCATGGTAATGTGGGCTGCCATGCTCTTGCCTAGACTCCAGGTGGGTGCTTCAAAAGAAAACTCTATGGGCTTAGTGGTTGGCGAGAACGTCCTTCCTGGAACTTGAACTTGAATCATCCAGCGCTCCTCTTCTGGTAAAGTGGCGTTGTAAGTCCCGGTGAAGCTTGGTATTTCAATGTTCAGGTACCTAGTGACTTCCTTCAAGTGGCGTCCAAAGGGGGTGTCTTCATCCGGTTGTGCAAACTTGTTCCTCGAATCCGCTATCATAAAGAGTAGAAAATGGAGAGGAGTCAGAAATGAGTAGAGAAGAGTGACCTATGGTTTTATCTTAGTGGTCGTGTCCTACACTCAGCGTGTGCTCTGATACCATCTTGTAGCGACCCGACCTCAAACGGTCAAGTCTCTGTGCTTCAGTGTCATCCCTGGATCGGTAATGCTGACACACACAGTACTCGAAGGATTTATAACAGAGTAGCAATCACACACTTATTACATCGAATGTCTCAAAAGAGAACTTATTACAATAAATATGGCTTAAGGCCATCTAATACGATAACAGCGGAAGACTTGGAAGATAAAGTGAGTCCATCAACTCCAATGGCATAGCTGAGCTGCACGACAATGACCTAACGAACCTTACTCCTCGTCTGAAAAGTCTGCAACATAATACGTTGCAGCCCGAAAATGGGTCAGCACATGGAATATGCTGGCAATATAACACAGTAGAGCAAGAACAGAATAATACTATCACTACATGCATATTTGGCTGGTGGAAAGCTCTATGGTTATAGTTTGGCGAGAAGCCAATTTTTTCCTACAACAAAGGAATAAGTTTTATTTTAACTATCTTGGTAGTTGAAACATCATTGAGAAGGTTCCTCCAACTCAATCCCAATTAAAAGTAATTATCAACCCAACAATATTAAATTAGAGTGATGACATACATATGATAATCCAAGTACTAGATACTCAAGATGTCCATAACCGGGGTAACGGCTAACCATGATTAGATTGTACACTCTGCAGAGGTTTGCGCACTTTTCCCCACAAGACTCGATCGCCTCCGTTGGATTTCTCGCACTACATGGTGTTTGAGAAACGGATGACCGAGACACGGTCTTTCAGAAACATTAACTCTTTACTCCGGGCAGACCATACCAACCTACATCCCTCTACCTGCTGATCCACCTCTTCAAGAGCTCATGCAACTTACTCAACTATGCTAGAGCCCATAATAGCTTGTGGCTGCACACGGAAGTTTCTAGCATGAAAATATCTCAGTTCCCTTTGAGCCTGGGTGGCGGACCTTAGGATTATCACACAGGTACTCCGGGATATCCTAGGACAACACTGGATTCTCTAGGTGCCCGACAAGCAATCCACCCAGATGTGTATTAAAGTTGCCACCTTAAGTTGAACCATTAATTAATCATCTCACATCTGTCATGGATTCACTCACCCAAACCACGTCTACGAGCATAGCATAGCAATATAAGCAATACGTAAAAGTAACTCCCAAGGGTTGAAAATAACAGGGCAATAGGTTCTACCTCATCAACTACTTCCCAATACCCACAAGTTAATCACATCCTAATCATGCAATGTTTGAGGATTGGAACTAATGCATAAAAACTGGGTATGAAAAGAGTATGATCAATGTGTTACTTGCCTTGCTGACGATCCGCAAAACCTAGGGACTCGTAGTAGCACGCTTCGCACTCCGGGAATTCTATCGCAAACAAACAATAGCATACATAAGCATTCAAGCAAATATGCAAGGCAAAACACAAATAAGAAGATCTAACCAGAAAGTTCAACTTAAGAACTCTGGTTTGCAAAAAGAATCAAATCAAACGGAGCAACAAAACTCAAACTGCGAAAGAAACAAGATCCGTTTATTAATCTGAACTAAAGTCAAATTTTACAGTACCAAAATTTTGTTCAAGTTGATTAAACAGAAAGAGGGTTTCGAGATGAAGATCTAGGCGCTTGAATCGCCTGATTCCGATAAACGAGCGAAAAGATAAACTGAAACGAAAATCGGATCAGAAATCGCGATCGAAAATAATCGCGAAAAATCCGAGAAAAAGAAAAACTAACGAACAGGCTAATGAATGTTCGCTGTCTGCGGCTAACGAGTGAACACCGTTCGTTAAAACGAACGTACGGACGAACGTCCGCTAAATAAACAAAACCGGAAATAAAACCGATCTATTCTAAAAAAATGAAAACTACGGTTTTCTAAAAAAATGGATCAGTTTAAAAATAAAACCGAACGACGGCGGCGGCGGTGTATACCTCCGGCGAGGCTCCGGCGAGGCGGGGCAGCTCCGGCGGCAGGTGGCGCGGGGCGGCGACGGCAGGCGGCAGCGGCGGCAAACGGCGATGGCTGGCGGCGCTAGGCGGCGGCGGCTGCAAGCGGCGGCGGCGGCGGCTTCGGCAGGCGGTGGGGTGGGTCGGGTGGTGGGGGGGGTCGGGGGCGGTGTATATAAAGAGGGTGGGCGGCTGGCTTGGGGAGGGGGCAAGGCGGCGGGGGACAGAGTCCTGGTCAGACTCGGCGACGGCGGCAGCAGTCCGGGTCTCCTAGAGGGAGACGGCGGCGCGGGGCGGTTGGGCCGGCCTGGCTCGGTTGGGCTTCGACCCAGCCGGGAGGTGAAGAGATTTTTTTTATAAATAATTTCGCCCAAACTTAAATAAATCCTAGAAATTAAAATAAAAATCTAAAAATGCCAAAACAAATTTTCACCGTCTAAATAAAATATTTAGAATGAGACGAACATTTTCTTGGCCCTAAAATGCAATTTTGAAGAACGTGCAACTTTTCTAATTCAAATAAAATAGCAATAAACTCCGAATAAAATCAAATATTTGATTTTAATATTTTTCCTCCAATATTTAAATTATTTTGGAGAAGTCATATTATCTCCTCTCATATATTTTAATATGAAATATTTTCAGAGAGAAAAATAATTAAAACCAATAATCCTTGTTTCAATATTTGATAAAACTCAAGTATGAAAATAGGGAAATCGCCAACTCTCTCCGAGGGTCCTTGAGTTGCTTAGGATTTCGAGGATCACGAAACGAAATGCAATAAAATATGATATGCATGAATGATCTATGTATAACATTCCAAATTGAAAATTTGGGATGTACCCCCCTTAAGATGAATCTCGCCCTCGAGATTCGGGTTGGCTAGAAAATAGGTGTGGGTGGTCTTTGCGAAGATCATCCTCTCGTTCCCAGGTGGCTTCATCCTCGGTATGGTGGCTCCACTGAACTTTGCAATACTTGATAACCTTGCTGCGGGTGACTCGACTGGCAAATTCAAGAATCCTGACTAGCTCTCCTCATAGGTCATATCACTGTCCAACTGAATCGCCTCCAAGGGCACTGTATCTCTTAACAGTATATCGGACATCTCAGCATGACACTTCTTCAGCTGTGAAACATGAAACACATCATGAACTCCTGACAGTCCTTCAGGTAACTCCAACTTGTAGGCAACTTCTCCCATACATTCCAAAACACGATACGGTCCTACAAATCTTGGGCTAACTTTCCCTTGACTCCAAAACGTTTCACTCCTCGCAAGGGTGACACTCGTAGATATGCTCTGTCTCCAATTTCATAGGTTATTTCCTTGCGTTTCGAATCTGCATAACTCTTCTGCCTGGACTGAGCTACCTTTAGTCTATCGCGAATCAACTTAACCTTTTCTTCAGACTCCTTGATCAAATCTGGTCCAAACAACTGTCGGTCTCCTACTTCATCCCACATCAACGATGTTCTGCATCTTCATCCATACAGGGCTTCGAACGGTGCCATCTTCAAACTAGCTTGGTAGCTATTGTTGTACGAGAACTCCGCGTAGGGCAAATTGTCATCCCAACTAGATCCATAATCTAGCGCACAGGCCCCCAACATGTCCTTCAGAATCTGGTTGACTCTCTCGGTCTGTCCATCCGTCTGCGGGTGGAATGCTGTACTGAACTCCAATCTCGTTCCCAAAGTCTGGTGTAGTTGATGCCAAAACTTTGAGGTAAACTGTGTTCCTCTATCTGATACTATGGTCCTCGGAACTCCATGCAGACATACGATCCTGGTCATGTATATCTTGGCCAACTTCGCACTTGTATAGGTGGTTTTCACTGGGATAAAGTGAGCCACTTTGGTCAAGCGATCAACTACTACCCATATAGAATCATATCCTGATTTGGTCCTGGGCAATCCGGTGATGAAATCCATGCCAAGTTTATCCCACTTCCATTCGGGTATCGGCATAGGCTGTAACAATTCCTGCTGGCTTTTGATGCTCAGCCTTCACTCTCTGACATACATCACATACGGCTACATACTCTGCAATATCCTTCTTCATACCAGTCCACCAGAAACGTTCCTTCAAATCCAAATACATCTTGGTGTTTCTGGGGTGTATCGAGTATGGTGAGTCATGAGCCTCCTGAAGTATTAACTTCCCAATCTCTGTGTTATTGGGCACATAAACACGGTCCTCAAACCATAAGGTGTCGTGCTCATCCTCACGAAAACCTTCGGCCTTTCCTTTGCTCATTCTTTCTTTTATCTCGGCAATCTCTTTGTCATCCTTCTGAGCTTCCCGAATCTTTCCTAACAATGTAGACTGAACTTCCAATGTTGCAACAAAACCTCTAGGAACAATCTCCAATCGAAGTTCCCTGAGATCCTCTGCTAACTCCTTTGGCAATCCCGTGCTCACTAGGGTGTTAGCATAACTCTTCCGACTCAAGGCGTCTGCTACGACATTGGCCTTGCCTGGATGATAGTGCAGCTTCATGTCATAATCCTTTATAAGCTCCAACCATCTCCTCTGCCTAAGGTTCAGCTCCTTCTGTGTGAAAATGTACTTCAAACTCTTATGATCCGTGTACACATCACAACGATTTCCAATAAGGTAATGTCTCCAAGTCTTGAGCGCATGCACTACTGCTGCTAACTCCAAATCATGTGTGGCATAATTCAATTCGTGCGGTTTTAGTTGTCGTGAGGCATACGAAACAACTCTTCTGTCCTGCATAAGCACACTTCCAAGTCCTAGGCGAGAGGCATCGCAATACACTTGGAAATCCTTGCGTATATCCGGCAGAATCGGCACTGGGGCTGTAGTTAAATGTTTTTGTAACTCCTGAAAACTTGCCTCACATTCTTCCGTCCATTTAAATTTGGTATCCTTCTTCAATAACTCCGTCATTGGCTTCGCAATCTTGGAAAAATTCTCAATGAATCTCCGATAGTATCCTGCGAGTCCAAGAAAACTGCGGATCTCGCTAACTGAAGTGGGTGCCAACCATTCAGTGACTGACTGAACCTTGGTGGGATCTACTGCTAGACCTTCTCCTGATATAACATGTCCAAGGAATCCGACTTCCTTCAACCAAAACTCACATTTGCTGAACTTGGCATACAACTGGTGTTCCCTGAGTTTCTCGAGAACTAAACGCAAATGTTCTTCGTGCTCCTCCTCATTTTTCGAGTATACCATTATATCATCAATGAACACAACAACAAACTTATCCAAATATTCCATGAACACTTTGTTCATCATGCTCATGAAATAGGCAGGGGCGTTAGTCATTCCAAATGACATGACCGTCCTGATCGTAGATCGACCTTTGAAAACACCTTAGCTCCTTGCAGCTGGTCAAACTAATCATTGATCATCGGCAGTGGGTATTTGTTCTTGATCGCCCCTCATTTAACGCATGATAATCAACAACCATTCTTATAGACTTATCCTTCTTCTCAACCAAAAGCATTGGGGCTCCCCATGGTGATGAACTCCGTCGGATGTAACCTTTCTCCAATAACTCCTTGATCTGCTTCTTGATCTCCTCCAGATCATTTGCGGGCATCCGATAGGGTCTCTTGGATATTGGCCCTGTACCTGGCAATAGCTCTATCAAAACCTCGATGTCACGATCCGGTGGCATGCCTGGTAACTCCTCTGGAAAAACATCCGGGTAATCCTTCACTACAGGCACTTCCTCGTGAATAACTCCCGTGAGGGTATTTACTTGGCTCCTCCTAGGCGCATGCCTAGATACATACTTAATCCTTTTTCCCTCAGGGGTGGTGAGATAAATCGACTTACTAGCACAGTCAATGCTTCCTCCATACTTTGACATCCAGTCCATGCCTAATATCACATCCAATCCTTGTGACTCCAAAATTATTAGGTCTGGCGGGAAAACATGGCTACCAATGGTTAGGGGTATCTGGTCGCACCATCGACTAGCCATATACTCTGCTCCAGGTGAACTCACTAACAGAGGGGTCCTAAGGGTTTGGGTTGGTAGTTTAAACTTATCCACGAATCCCCTTGATATGTATGAATGCGATGCACCAGTATCAAAAAGAACAAGGGCGGTAAAAGACTTAACCAAAAACTTACCAATAACCGCGTCTGGCTGCTCTTCAACCTCCTCCACGTTAACGTGGTTCACTTGTCCTTTGTTGAATGGATTGGGGTTCTTCCCAGCGCATCCATTACCGTTTCCATTCTTCGCTTCAGGGCACTCCGTGGCATAGTGTCCAGTCTTCCCGCACTTAAAGCAAGTAATGTGACTTAGGTCTCTCTTGGCGGGTGTGGCTGGATTGGGGTGGTTCTGATTGTTGCTTGTTCCGTTCCCAGTCCATTCTAAGAACCATTGTGGTTATGCGAACTTCCTCCAGTGTGGTTATGACCTCCATGGTTATGAACAAGTCCTCCCGAGTTCGGGGTTAGGCGAGGTTTCTGCTGAGCTCCTGAGTTATACCTCCCTTGTCCATACTTCCTCTTACGACTCTCAATCTGCTGCTGCTTCCCTTCAATCATAAGAGCCTTATCTACCAACTCCTGGTAGTTGTTGAATGTTGCCACCATCAACTGCATGCTCATCTCATCATTCAGCCCTTCCATAAACTTCTCCTGCTTTGCGGCATCTGTGGCCTCATCATCAGGGGCATAGCGAGATAACTTGCTAAACTCATCCACGTACTGAGCCACAGTACGGTTCCCCTGGCGTAAGTTGCGAAACTCATGCTTCTTCATATTCATAGCTCTAGTTGAGACATGGGTTGTGCGAAAAGCTTGCCTAAACTGATCCCAAGTGACGTTGGCTATGGGCAAAGTGGCCGTATAATTTTCCCACCATGAGGCTGCTGGTCCATCCAATTGATGTGCGGCAAAGCGCACCTTCTCAGCATCTGTGCAACCTGTGGTGGTCAACTCCCTTCCAATATGGCGTAGCCAATCATCTGCAACTATAGGCTCGGTGTTACTGGAAAACACCGGCGGCTACAACCTCAGAAAGCGAGCTAAGTTGTCAACTGGAGGCGGGTTGTTGTTGTTGTTGTTGTTGTTGTTGTTATTGCCTTGATTCTGGACTAACAATTGCATCAAGGCATTCTGCTGCTGGATCAACTGAGTAAGCTCTGGCGGGAAGGCAAATCCGGTGTCACGTCTCGGAGGCATCTGATGGGTTTAGAGGGGAGAGATTAGAATAGAATGAGGTCTAATGAGAGAAACACTACCCATATGCACATGAGACAAACACAATCATTTCACTCAATCAATCAAGCAAGGGCATACAAACGGTCTAGAACTATCGTTAAAAGTGCTCAACTACTACTATATACATGGGGGAATACTACTAATCACTTGGTGGTCTACTAGAAATATTGATCGGTGGAAGACTCCATGATGTCTGCTCCAGCTTCGTCTTCAAAGTCATCTTCACTGGGGTCGGAGTCGGTGTCGTCGATGATGATGTAGTTCTCCGGGCAAGTGGAATCGTCGTCCTCTCCTCCTGGCGCGGGGTCTCCCATGAATACTCTGATCTTCTTTATCAAATCGTCATTCTTCTCCAATAGTGCATGAAGAAGAGAGATTATTGAAAACTCTGAAGAAGCACCGTGCTGCTATTGGATATACTCTTGATGATCTTAAGGGCATTAGTGCCACTCTATGTCAACATAAAATAAATTTGGAGGAAGATGCCAAACCAGTTCGTGATCATCAACGACGGATGAATCCTAAGATGAAGGAAGTGGTAAGAAAAGAAATACTAAAGCTCCTTGATGCAGGTATAATTTATCCCGTTGCTGATAGTCAGTGGGTAAGTCATGTCCATTGTGTCCCTAAGAAGGGAGGAATTACCATCGTTCCTAATGATAAAGATGAGTTGATCCCGCAAAGAATTATTACAGGTTATAGGATGGTAATTGATTTCCGTAAATTAAATAAGGCTACTAAGAAAGATCATTACCCCTTACCTTTTATCGATCAAATGCTAGAAATATTATCCAAACATACACATTTTTGCTTTCTAGATGGTTATTCTGGTTTCTCTCAAATACCTGTGTCAGCCAACGATCAATCAAAGACTACTTTTACTTGCCCTTTCGGTACTTTTGCTTATAGACGTATGCCTTTTGGTTTATGTAATGCACCTGCTACCTTTCAAAGATGCATGATGGCTATATTCTCTGACTTTTGTGAAAAGATTTGTGAGGTTTTCATGGACGATTTCTCCGTTTATGGATCCTCTTTTGATGATTGCTTGAGCAACCTTAATCGAGTATTGCATAGATGTGAAGAAACTAATCTTGTCTTGAATTGGGAGAAGTGCCACTTTATGGTTAATGAAGGTATTGTCTTGGGGCATAAAGTTTCTGAAAGAGGTATTGAAGTTGATAAAGCCAAGGTTGATGCTATTGAAAAGATGCCATGTCCCAAGGACATCAAAGGTATAAGAAGTTTCCTCGGTCACGCCAGTTTTTATAGGAGGTTCATTAAGGACTTCTCAAAAATTTCTCGACCTCTGACTAATTTATTACAAAAAGATATACCATTTGTCTTTGATGATGATTGTGTAGAAGTATTTGAAATACTTAAGAAAGCATTGATCTCTGCACCTATTGTTCAGCCACCTGATTGGAATTTACCCTTTGAAATTATGTGCGATGCTAGTGATTATGCTGTAGGTGCTGTTCTAGGGCAAAGAGTTGATAAGAAATTAAATGTTATCCAATATGCTAGCAAAACTCTAGACAATGCTCAGAGAAATTATGCTACTACTGAAAAAGAATTCTTAGCAGTCGTATTTGCTTGTGATAAGTTCAGACCTTATATTCTTGATTCTAAAGTAACTATTCACTCTGATCATGCTGCTATTAAATATCTTATGGAAAAGAAAGATGCTAAACCTCGACTTATTAGATGGGTTTCTTGCTACAAGAATTTGATTTGCATATTATTGATAGAAAGGGAGCTGAGAACCCCGTTGCAGACAACTTGTCTAGGTTAGAAAATGTTCTTGATGACTCACTACCTATTGATGATAGCTTTCCTGATGAGAAACTAAATGTCATAAATACTTCTCGTACTGCTCCATGGTATGCTAATTATATTGTTGCTAAATTTATACCACCTAGTTTCACATACCAGCAAAAGAAAAAGTTTTTCTATGATTTGAGACATTACTCTTGGGATGACCCACATCTTTATAAAGAAGGAGTAGATGGTGTTATTAGACGTTATGTACCTCAGCATGAACAGGAACAGATCCGATGCAAGTGTCACTCCGAGGCTTATGGAGGACACCACGCTGGAGATAGAACTGCACATTAGGTATTGCAATCCGGTTTTTATTGGCCTACTCTCTTCAAGGATGCCTGTAAGTTTGTCTTGTCTTGTGATGAATGTCAAAGAATTGGTAATATTAGTAGACGTCAAGAAAAGCCTATGAATTATACACTTGTTATTGAACCATTTGATGTTTGGGGCTTTGATTATATGGGACCTTTTCCTGCCTCTAATGGTTACACACATATTTTAGTTGTTGTTGATTACGTTACTAAGTGGGTAGAAGCTATTCCAACTAGTGGTGCTGATCATAACACTTCTATTAAAATGCTTAAAGAAGTTATTTTCCCGAGGTTTGGAGTCCCTAGATATTTAATGACTGATGGTGGTTCACATTTTATTCATGGTGTTTTCCGTAAAATGCTTGCTAAGTATGATGTTAATCATAGAATTGCATCTCCTTATCACCCGCAGTCTAGTGGTCAAGTAGAATTGAGTAATAGAGAACTCAAATTAATTTTGCAAAAGACTGTTAATAGATCTAGAAAGAATTGGTCCAAAAAACTTGATGATGCATTATGGGCCTATAGAACTGCATATAAAAATCCTATGGGTATGTCTCCATATAAAATGGTTTATGGAAAAGCATGTCACTTACCTCTCGAACTAGAACATAAGGCATATTGGGCTATTAAAGAACTCAATTATGATTTCAAACTTGCCGGTGAGAATAGGTTATTTGACATTAGCTCACTTGATGAATGGAGAACCCAAGCTTATGAGAATGCCAAATTGTTTAAAGAAAAGGTTAAAAGATGGTATGACAAAAGAATACAAAAGCGTGAGTTTAATGTAGGTGATTATGTATTGCTATACAACTCTCATTTAAGATTTTTTGTAGGAAAACTTCTCTCTAAATGGGAAGGCCCTTACGTTATCGAGGAGGTCTATCGTTCCGGTGCCATAAAAATGAACAACTTCGAGGGCACAAATCCGAAGGTGGTGAACGGTCAAAGAATTAAACACTATATCTCAGGTAATCCTATAAATGTTGAAACCAATGTTATTGAAACCATAACCCCGGAGGAATACATAAGGGACACTTTCTGGAACGTTTCATACTCCGAAAAGGAATAGGTATGTTGTACGGTAAGTAAACCGACTCCAAAACAGTTTTTATGCAATATTTCTCCGTTTTGGAATATTTAGAAAAATAGAAAAATAAGAGGCAGTCCTGGAAGGACACGAGGCCTCCACGAGGGTGGAGGGCACGCCCCCCTACCTTGTGGGCACCTCGTGTGCTCTCCGGACTCCGTTTTCTTGCACAATACGTATTTTGGTCGGTAAAAATTCATTATATAATCTCCCGAAGGTTTTGACTCCTGTATCACGCAATTATCCTCTGTTTTCGTTTCGAGCTGTTTCTGTGGCAGATCTAGATCATCATGACGTCTCCAAGCGCCCCCAAGGACAAGTTCTTCGAGAAGGTCATTAACCCCTACCTCGCGGAGGTGCTGCAACACGCTCAAACCATTGAGATGCATGATGGGTTGCTGCACATCCGCGATGTTGAGGGACCACGGAGGACCGGAAGCGTGGAGACAAGGCTTGAAGCAATGGAGCAAAAAGTTTTCAAGTGCCAGGAGATGGTGGAGCGTGGACTTGACTCCAATCACATAATGATCACGGAGTTCACCAACAACCACAAGCTGGATGCCAAGGACATTGGGGAGGCCATCTTCAAGCTCCACGAGAAAATCGAGCACCTCCAAGCTCAAATCTATGACCTGCAAAACCAAAACTATGAGTATGAATATAGATTCAAAAGGATGAGTTTGGCTGCAGATTTAAGGATCCCGCAGACTCGATCATCCTTCTATGATGGTGAGCCTATGCCTTGGAAGATGGACGACAAGCCTACATCATCAACAATCCCTTCACCAGCAAAGGAGACATAATCCCATGGGTATGGGCACTCCCCTTGGCAACTGCCAAGCTTGGGGGAGGTGCCCCGGTATCGTATCACCATCACATCTCTATCTTTACCGTTTTTCTTAGTTCGATCCTATTTAGTAGTATCTTGATCTAGTAGAATAAATTTTTGGTATGATCTAGTTTTGAGTTTTGCTTTATGATCCTTCTATGTAATCGAGTCCATGAGCTACATATATAATAAAGATTAGTGTTGAGTCAAGGGCTTGATTATCTTGCTATGATCTTGAGTGAATAAAAGAAAAATAAAAGAATAAAAAGAAATAAAGAGATCATACTGATCTTATTGAGAGTAATGACTTCACATAGGAAGAGTATGATGATTAAAAGTTGTTGAGAGTTGAGAAACATAGCTTTGGTCATCATTGCAATTAATAGGAAGTAATAAAGAAAGAGAGGTTTCACATATAAATATACTACCTTGGACATCTTTTATGATTGGGAGCACTCATTAAAATATGACATGCTAAAGAGTTGATGTTGGACAAGGAAGACAACGTAATGGGTTATGTTTTCTTATATCTGAGATAAAGTATATTGTCATGGATCATCCAACATGTTGAGCTTGCCTTCCCCCTCATGCTAGCCAAATTCTTTGCACCAAGTAAAGATACTACTTGTGCTTCCAAATACCCTTAAACCAGTTTTGCCATGAGAGTCCACCATATCTACCTATGGATTGAGTAAGATCCTTCAAGTAAGTTGTCATCGGTGCAAGCAATAAAAATTGCTCTTTAAATATGTATGATTGATTGGTGTCGAGGAAATAAGCTTTATACGATCTTGTGATGTGGAAGAAATAAAAGCGACAGACTGCATAATAAAGGTTCATATCACAGGTGGCAATATAAAGTTACGTTCTTTCGCATTAAGATTTTGTGCATCCAACCCTGAAAGCGCATGGCAACCTCTGCTTCCCTCTGCGAAGGGCCTATCTTTTATTATTATCTTCTACCTTATGCAAGAGTCATGGTGATCTTCACTTTTCCTTTTTATATTTTATCCTTTGGCAAGCACAGGATGTTGGAAAGATCCTGATATATATCTAATTGGATGTGGGTTAGCATGAACTATTATTGTTGACATTACCCTTGAGGTAAAAGGTTGGGAGGCGAAACTATAAGCTCCTATCTTTCTCTGTGTCCGATTAAAACTCCGTAACCACAAGTATTGCGTGAGTGTTAGCAATTATGAAAGACTAAATGATAGTTGAGTATGTGGACTTGCTAGAAAGCTCTGACATAGACTCTTTCTGATGTTATGATAAATTGCAATTGCTTCAATGACTGAGATTACAGTTTGTTAGTTCTCAATAAAGTTTCTGATTCATACTTTAAATTGTGAATAGATTATTACTTGAGCATAAGAAATCATATGACAATATCCATATATGTTGCTGTTAGGACAATAATCATGATGCGCTCATGTCCGTATTTTATTTTATCGACACCTCTACCTCTAAACATGTGGACATATTTATTGTTATCGGCTTTCGCTTGAGGACAAGCGAGGTCTATGTTTGGGGGAGTTGATACGTCCGTTTTGCATCATGCTTTTATATCGATATTTATTGCATTGTGGGCTGTTATTACACATTATGTCACAATACTTATGCCTATTCTCTATTGTTTTACAAGGTTTACCTAAGGAGGGAGAATGCCTGCAGCTGGAATTATGGGCTGGAAAAAGAGCAAATATTAGAGACCTATTCTGCACAACTCCAGAAGTCCTGAAACTCCACGAAATTATTTTTGGAAATAATAAAAAATATTGAGCGGAAGAAATATGTCAGGGGGGCCTCCACCTGTCCACGAGGGTGGGGGTGCGCCCTACCCCCCTGGGCGCGCCCCCTGCCTCGTGGGCCCCCTATTGGCCCTCCGGTGCCCATCTTCTGCTATATGAAGTCTTTCGTCCGAAGAAAAATCATAAGCAAGCTTTCGGGACGAAACTCCGCCGCCACGAGGCGGAACCTTGGCGGAACCAATCTAGGGCTCCAGCAGAGCTGTTCTGCCGGGGACACTTCCCTCCGGGAGGGGGAAATCATCGCCATCGTCATCACCAGCGCTCCTCTCATCGGGAGAGGGCAATATCCATCAACATCTTCACCAGCACCATCTCCTCTCAAACCCTAGTTCATCTCTTATATCCAATTCTTGTCTCTAAGTCCGGGATTGGTACCTGTAGGTTGCTAGTAGTGTTGATTACTCCTTGTAGTTGATGCTAGTTGGTATATTTGGTGGAAGATCATATGTTCAGATCCTATATGCATATTAATACCCCTCTGATTATGAACATGAATATGCTTTGTGACTAGTTACGTTTGTTCCTGAGGACATGGGAGAAGTCTTGCTATTAGTAGTCATGTAAATTTGGTATTCGTTCGATATTTTGATGAGATGTATGTTGTCTCTCCTCTAGTGGTGTTATGTGAACGTCGACTACATAACACTTCACCATTATTTGGGCCTAAAGGAAGGCATTGGGAAGTAATAAGTAGATGATGGGTTGCTAGAGTGATAGATGCTTAAACCCTAGTTTATGCGTTGCTTCGTAAGGGGCTGATTTGGATCCATATGTTTCATGCTATGGTTAGGTTTACCTAATACTTTTGTTGTAGTTGCGGATGCTTGCAATAGAGGTTAATCATAAGTGGGATGCTTGTTCAAGTAAGAACAACACCCAAGCACCGGTCCACCCACATATAAAATTATCAAAGTACCGAACGCGAATCATATGAACGTGATGAAAACTAGCTTGACGATAATTCCCATGTGTCCTTGGGAGCGTTTTTGTCTATATAAGAGTTTGTCCAGGCCTGTCCTTTGCTAAAAAAAAGGATTGGGCCACCTTGCTGCACTTTATTTACTTTTGTTACTTGTTGCTCGTTACAAATTATCCTATCACAAAACTATCTGTTACCTATTATTTCAGTGCTTGCAGAGAATACCTTGCTGAAAACCGCTGATCATTTACTTCTGCTCCTCGTTGGGTTCGACACTCTTACTTATCGAAAGGACTACGATAGATCCCCTATACTTGTGGGTCATCACAGCCTTGCACAGGTCATTAACCACTTTGGCAATCTTTGCCTTTTTCTGCATCATCACAAAAAAAGATTCAATATTGATCCAGTTGGAAACCATTTAAAAAAAGAAAATGTCGGTAACTGACCATGATGTGTTCAGCAAGCCGACTAAGACACATTTTCTGGCCAACTACATGATTCTAGCCAACTAAACATGCATTGTAGCTAAAACTAAACATGCATTCTACCAAGTTGAAGTTATTGTTTGCAAACGAACACATTGACTTTCCAAAGAATATGTGCAACAAAAAAGCATATATGTGCAACTGAACATACATCCCGACCAACTGAATCCTGTATTCTCGCAACTAAAAAACAATATATGTGCAACTGAACATACATCCCAGCCAAAGAAAATGTCGGTAACTGATCCAAACTCCTGTATGCAAAGACTAACCTGCGGATTGTAGGTTATTGGTAACTTGGATGCCACGAATACTTCAGCTTGCAAAATACCACTAAATAGTGGTCTCTGCTCCATGCCCCTATACTCCTCTTTAAGCTGATGTAAAAAGAGAAAAAGAGAAGAACAAGGTTATCAATACAGATTTGTGTGTTGAACGAAAACCAAACATTATAACATGTGCAACTACAACAACATACTGGGTAGATAATTGGATTCTACATATATGCAACTGAACAAACCAAAAAAACTGTGCAACCCACAGGGCACCTAAAAAAAGTTTCTACCAACTAATGTCACACATCTGTGCAACAAGATAAGTAAAACTGTGCAACTTAAAACAAATGATGTGCCAATTAAAAATGAACATGTGTGCAGATACCAAAGTTAAAGCTACAAGCTGTGCAACTACAGGCATTGTTGTGCCAACTGATCACAGTGTTTGTGCAATTTCCAGAAAGTGAGCAGACATGAATAGAACATAAAAAGAAGCCACTATTGGAAAAAACAAAGAGAACTCACTTGTAATTTGCCGAACACACTAGGAGAGATCGTGTCCTTCTTGATCACCTTGGCAATTAGCACACTGTCCCATGCAGTCGCTCGTATCGCGCGCAGTTGCTTACTGGGATATCATGAACGAGCGCATCAAGGTATAGTATCTACACCAGAAGCAACAAAGGAAACCCAAGTTCAGTTATTATGAGGAGTATTCCAGAAACTATAACTGCACAAAGAAGAAAAACACATGGAAGTGCTCGTTTTCACTAACCATCAAGTGATACAAGCAGCAGCAGACGGTTTGCTTCTCCTGGTCCCTGTTCCGGAAAGCTTCATTTATGTGTTCTACTACGAAGAGGCAGATGTTTGTGTTCTTGAGCATTTCATGATCTAGCACAAGTCTGTAGCACTTTGGGCTGAGCTTCAGGGTCGTGGTTGGTGCTCGAAAAGTGCTGAATGCAACTTGAAACCAGGCCATAAAGAATGTGTCATCCGTTCTTCCCGCCATATCCTTAATCATCTTGCAGCATGTAGTGATCTGGGGATGAGAATCTCCAGTTATGTTGAAAGCCTCTCTGAATCTCCTAGTTGCATCCTTGTCAACTACATATCTGACTTTTTGACCCTTGTTTGGGAGATCAAATACCCTACGAACACTGTCAGCATCGACACGGATCCTTCCCCTGCCTGGCAACATCATTTCAGAGCTCTCTGGCTGGTAGGACTACACCAGGAATTTAGTGAGGTCTGCTGGAAGTGTGTCTGATGAGTTCAAGAGGCCCCCAAACAACCTCCAAACTAGCTCAGACTTCTGCGGTGGGGATAGAGAGCTGTTGAACTTCGCAAACCGCCTTGGTGATGCCCTTATCCTGCCCGCTTGTGATGGTCGCTCCACATCTTGCCTGCAGCCACCTCAACTCCTTCACCGCTGGCCTGTTGATGAGAAAATAAAAACATTAAGGAAACATTAAACACAAGACAAAAAACTGGACTGGAAAAAAAACTAGCAATCATCATTTGGATCAGTATTGCAAAAACTATATAAACATAAAATGAATCATGCCAACTAATATGATGTTTTTGTGCAACTAATAAAGCTCATGATGACAACAGAAGACTACCAGTGTGCAACCTGCAAAAAAACTAAGAAAATATGCTAGACCTGACAACTACAAAAAGTTCTAGGGGATGTGCAACGATAAGAATGATATTGCAACAAGATAACAGCAACTAAAAAAAGGTTTGCAAGGAACTGTTCAATAGCTCATAAACACACAAAAAAACACATACCTCAACATCTACTGCGGAACATACGGCAGCTCCTCCAGCAACTGCTGCCTGAACAAAAATGGTGACCAGTGATGTCAACTACAAGATGCCAACTAATGTCAACTACAAGATGCCAATTAATGCCAACTAATGTCAACTATATTTATATCAAGATGACCAGTGATATCAACTACAAGATGGTTATTGACCAACTAGAACAAAAACAGTGGTGCCAACGGCTGCATAATTTCACCAGCGTCTAAAAAGCGAGAAACACTTATATTCAAGAATTTACTTACCTTAGTAGATGACTCAGCTCCCTTTCCAACTGTTGCACGTCTAGTCCGCTTTACAACCTGAAACTGATCAACATCCTAAGAAAATAAAAACACGGGCATGGGAAAAACAAAAAATTAGACCCAAACAAAACCAAAATAAGGTGCTTGTGTCATCAGCATGCCACTTACCTCAACTTCCTCTCCCTGCTGAACACTCCGCGCAGGTTGTGGCTGGCGATTAGCAGGACGCTTCGAGTTCCGATGAAGGGACTGACTTCCAGAATGCTGATTAAGCAACCAAAAAAACATGAAAAAAAGGACATTAGCATACATGGATAAGTTGGAAACAACTCAAAAACACAGAAAAGGTGAAAAAATACATCTTCTTCATTGCCATCCGCATCTCCTCCTATTATAACCATTTTTGCCCTACGGGGGGAAAACAACAAAAGAAAACATAGTTAGAAGATGCGCAAACAAACTAGAGAAATCATAAAAGGTTGCTTTGATCTGCAGACCTCTACACATAAGCAGGACACCTAGTGCAAAAAACTGTAAAACATGTGGACAACCAACTACTACAATGATGCAGCCAACCGGGCAGTCAACCTTGTGCAACTGGACAGCATATAAGCCAACTAAGTTTAACTGTGGCAAGTAATAACTAGGCAGAAAATAGTTAACTAAAGGCAACCAGCTAAGTATGATAACTTGTGCAACTGGGACAAACAAAAAATGCATAGCCAACAAGAATATATCCAGCTGTAGCGACCCGACCTCAAACGGTGAAGTCTCTGTGCTTCAGTGTCATCCCTGGATCGGTAATGCTGACACACACAGTACTCGAAGGATTTATAACAGAGTAGCAATCACACACTTATTACATCGAATGTCTCAAAAGAGAACTTATTACAGTAAATATGGCTTAAGGCCATCTAATATGATAACAGCGGAAGACTTGGAAGATAAAGTGAGTCCATCAACTCCAACGGCATAGCTGAGCTACACGGCAACGACCTAACGAACCTTACTCCTCGTCTGAAAAGTCTGCAACATAATACGTTGCCGCCCGAAAACGGGCCAGCACATGGAATATGCTGGCAATATAACACAGTAGAGCAAGAACAGAATAATACTATCACTACATGCATATTTGGCTGGTGGAAAGCTGTATGGTTATAGTTTTGTGAAAAGCCAATTTTTTCCTACAACAAAGGAATAAGTTTTATTTTAACTATCATGGTAGTTGAAACATCATTGAGAAGGTTCCTCCAACTCAATCCCAATTAAAATTAATTATCAACCCAACAATATTAAATTAGAGTGATGAGATACATATGATAATCCAAGTACTAGATACTCAAGATGTCCATAACCGGGGACACGACTAACCATGATTAGATTGTACACTCTGCAGAGGTTTGCACACTTTTCCCCACAAGACTCGATCGCCTCCGTTGGATTTCTCGCACTACATGGTGTTTGAGAAACGGATGACCGAGACACGGTCTTTCAGAAACATTAACTCTTTACTCCGGGCAGACCATACCAACCTACATCCCTCGACCTGCTGATCCACCTCTTCAAGAGCTCATGCAACTTACTCAACTATGCTAGAGCCCATAATAGCTTGTGGCTGCACACGAAAGTTTCTAGCATGAAAATATCTCAGTTCCCTTTGAGCCTGGGTGGCGGGCCTTAGGATTATCACACGGGTACTCCGGGATATCCTAGGACAACACTGGATTCTCCAGGTGCCCGACAATTAATCCACCAAGATGTGTATTTAAGTTGCCACCTTAAGTTGAACCATTAATTAATCATCTCACATTTGTCATGGATTCACTCACCCAAACCACGTCTACAAGCATAGCATAGCAATATAAGCAATACGTAGAAGTAACTCCCAAGGGTTGAAAATAACAGGGCAATAGATCCTACCTCATCAACTACTTCCCAATACCCACAAGTTAATCACATCCTAATCATGCAATATTTGAGGATTGGAACTAATGCATAAAAACTGGGTATGAAAAGAGTATGATCAATGTGTTACTTGCCTTGCTGACGATCCGCAAAACCTAGGGACTCGTAGTAGCATGCTTCGCACTCCGGGAATTCTATCGCAAACAAACAATAGCATACATAAGCATTCAAGAAAAGATGCATGGCAAAACTAAAATAAGAAGATCTAACCAGAAAGTTCAACTTAAGAACTCCGGTTTGCAAAAAGAATCAAATCAAACGGAGCAACGAAACTCAATCTGCGAAAGAAACAAGATCCGTTTACTAATCTGAACTAAAGTCAAATTTTACAGTACCAAAATTTTGTTCAAGTTGATTAAATAGAAAGGGGGTTTCGAGACGAAGATCTAGGCGCTTGAATCGCCTGATTCCGATAAACGAGCGAAAAGATAAACTGAAACGAAAATCGGATCAGAAATCACGATCGAAAATAATCACGAAAAATCCAAGAAAAAGAAAAACTGACGAACAGGCTAACGAACGAACGTTCGCTGTCTGCGGCTAACGAGTGAACACCGTTCATTAAAACGAACGCACGGACGAACGCCCGCTAAATAAACTAAACCGGAAATAAAACCGATCTATTCTAAAAAAAGGGAAACTAGGGTTTTCTAAAAAAACAGATCGGTTTAAAAATAAAACCGAACGACGGCGGTGGCGGCGTATACCTCCGGCGAGGCGGGGCGGCTCCGTCGGCGGGTGGCGCAGGGCGGCGGCGGCAGGCGGCAGCGGCGGCAAACGGCAACGGCAGGCGGTGCTAGGCGCCGGCGGCGGCGGCTTCGGCAGGCGGCGGGGTGGGTCGGGTGGTGGTGGTGGTGGGGCGTCGGGGGCGCCGTATATAAAGAGGGGGCGGCTGGCTTGGGGAGGGGGCAAGGCGGCGCGGGGACAGAGTCCCGGTCGGACTCGGCGACGGCGGCGGCAGTCGCGGTCTCCTGGAGGAAGACGGCGGCGCAGGGCGGTTGGGCCGGCCTGGCTCGGTTTGGCTTCGGCCCAGCCGGGCGCTGAAGAGATTTTTTTTATAAATAATTTTGCCTAAACTTAAATAAATCCTAGAAAATAAAATAAAAATCTAAAAATGCCACAACAAATTTTCACCGTCTAAATAAATATTTAGAACGAGATGAACATTTTCTTGGCCCTAAAATGCAATTTTGAAAAACGTGCAATTTTTCTAATTCAAATAAAATAGCAATAAACTTCGAATAAAATCAAATGTTTGATTTTAATATTTTCCTCCAAAATTTCAATTATATTGGAGACGTCATATTATCTCCTCTCATATATTTTAATATGAAATATTTTCGGAGAGAAAAATAATTAAAACCAATAATCCTCGTTTCAATATTTGATAAAACTCAAATATGAAAACAGGGAAATACCCAACTCTCTCCGAGGGTCCTTGAGTTGCTTAGGATTTCGAGGATCACGAAACGAAATGCAATAAAATATGATATGCATGAATGATCTATGTATAACATTCCAAATTGAAAATTTGCGATGTTACAAACCTACCCCCCTTAAGATGAATCTCGCCCTCGAGATTCGGGTTGGCTAGAAAATAGGTGTGGGTGGTCTTTGCGAAGATCATCCTCTCGTTCCCAGGTGGCTTCATCCTCGCTATGGTGGCTCCACTGAACTTTGCAAAACTTGATAACCTTGGTACGGGTGACTCGACTGGAAAATTCAAGAATCCTGACTGGCATCTCCTCGTAGGTCAGATCAATGTCCAACTAAATCGCCTCCAAGGGCACTGTATCTCCTAACGGTATATCGGCCATCTCAGCATGACACTTCTTTAGCTGTGAAACATGAAACACATCATGAACTCCTGACAGTCCTTCAGGTATCTCCAACTTGTAGGCAACTTGTCCCATACGTTCCAAAACACGATACGGTCCTACAAATCTCGGGGCTAACTTTCCCTTGACTCCAAAACTTTTTACTCCTCGCAAGGGTGACACTTGTAGATATGCTCTATCTCCAATTTCATAGGTTATTTCCTTGCGTTTCGAATCTTCATAACTCTTCTGCCTGGACTGAGCTACCTTTAGTCTATCGCGAATCAACTTAACCTTTTCTTCAGACTCCTTGATCAAATCTGGTCCAAACAACTATCGGTCTCCTACTTCATCCCACATCAACGGTGTTCTGCATCTTCATCCGTACAGGGCTTCGAACGGTGCCATCTTCAAACTGCCTTGGTAGCTATTGTTGTACGAGAACTCCGCGTAGGGCAAATTGTCATCCCAACTAGATCCATAATCTAGCGCACAGGCACTCAACATGTCCTCCAGAATCTGGTTGACTCTCTCGGTCTGTCCGTCCGTCTCTGGGTGGAATGCTATACTAAAATCCAATCTCGTTCCCAAAGTCTGGTGCAGTTGATGCCAAAACTTTGAGGTATACTGTGTTCCTCTATCTGATACTATGGTCCTCGGAACTCCATGCAGACATACGATCCTGGTCATGTATATCTTGGCCAACTTCGCACTTGTATAGGTGGTTTTCACTGGGATAAAGTGAGCCACTTTGGTCAAGCGATCAACTACTACCCATATAGAATCATATCCTGATTTGGTCCTGGGCAATCCGGTGATGAAATCCATGCCAAGTTTATCCCACTTCCATTCGGGTATCGGCATAGGCTGTAACAATTCCTGCTGGCTTTTGATGCTCAGCCTTCACTCTCTGACATACATCACATACGGCTACATACTCTATAATATCCTTCTTCATACCAGTCCACCAGAAACGTTCCTTCAAATCCAAATACATCTTGGTGTTTCCGGGGTGTATCGAGTATGGTGAGTCATGAGCCTCCTGAAGTATTAACTTCCCAATCTCTGTGTTATTGGGCACATAAACACGGTCCTCAAACCATAAGGTGTCGTGCTCATCCTCACGAAAACCTTCGGCCTTTCCTTTGCTCATTCTTTCTTTTATCTCGGCAATCTCTCTGTCATCCTTCTGAGCTTCCTGAATCTTTCCTAACAATGTAGACTGAACTTCCAATGTTGCAACAAAACCTCTAGGAACAATCTCCAATCGAAGTTCCCTGAGATCCTCTGCTAACTCCTTTGGCAATCCCGTGCTCACTAGGGTGTTAGCATAACTCTTCCGACTCAAGGCGTCTGCTACGACATTGGCGTTGCCTGGATGATAGTGCAGCTTCATGTCATAATCCTTTATAAGCTCCAACCATCTCCTCTGCCTAAGGTTCAGCTCCTTCTGTGTGAAAATGTACTTCAAACTCTTATGATCCGTGTACACATCACAACGATTTCCAATAAGGTAATGTCTCCAAGTCTTGAGCGCATGCACTACTGCTGCTAACTCCAAATCATGTGTGGCATAATTCAATTCGTGCGTTTTTAGTTGTCGTGAGGCATACGAAACAACTCTTCTGTCCTGCATAAGCACACTTCCAAGTCCTAGGCGAGAGGCGTCGCAATACACTTGGAAATCCTTGCGTATATCCGGCAGAATCGGCACTGGGGCTGTAGTCAAATGTTTTTTTAACTCCTGAAAACTTGCCTCGCATTCTTCCTTCCATTTAAATTTGGTATCCTTCTTCAATAACTCCGTCATTGGCTTCGCAATCTTGGAAAAATTCTCAATGAATCTCCGATAGTATCCTGCGAGTCCAAGAAAACTGCGGATCTCGCTAACTGAAGTGGGTGTCAACCATTCAGTGACTGACTGAACCTTGGTGGGATCTACTGCTACACCTTCTCCTGATATAACATGTCCAAGGAATCCGACTTCCTTCAACCAAAACTCATATTTGCTGAACTTGGCATACAACTGGTGTTCCCTGAGTTTCTCGAGAACTAAATGCAAATGTTCTTCGTGCTCCTCCTCATTTTTCGAGTATACCATTATATCATCAATGAACACAACAACAAACTTATCCAAATATTCCATGAACACTTTGTTCATCATGCTCATGAAATAGGCAGGGGCATTAGTCAGTCCAAATGACATGACCGTATACTCATACAACCCGTACCGTGTGGTGAATGTTGTCTTTGGTATATCCTTCTCTCGAATCTTCAGCTGGTGATATCCTGATCGCAGATCAATCTTTCAAAACACCTTAGCTCCTTGCAGCTGGTCAAACTAATCATTGATCATCGGCAGTGGGTATTTGTTCTTGATCGCACCTCATTTAACGCATGATAATCAACAACCATTCTTATAGACTTATCCTTCTTCTCAACCAAAAGCAGTGGGGCTCCCCATGGTGATGAACTCCGTCGGATGTAACCTTTCTCCAATAACTCCTTGATCTGCTTCTTGATCTCCTCCAGATCATTTGCGGGCATCCGATAGGGTCTCTTGGATATTGGCCCTATACCTGGCAATAGCTTTGTCAAAAACTCGATGTCACGATCCGGTGGCATGCCTGGTAACTCCTCTGGAAAAACATCCGGGTAATCCTTCACTACAGGCACTTCCTCCTGAACAACTCCCGCGAGGGTATTTACTTGGCTCCTCCTAGGCGCATGCCTAGATACATACTTAATCCTTTTTCCCTCAGGGGTGGTGAGGTAAATCGACTTACTAGCACAGTCAATGCTTCCTCCATACTTTGACATCCAGTCCATGCCTAATATCACATCCAATCCTTGTGACTCCAAAATTATTAGGTCTGATGGTGAAACATGGCTACCAATGGTTAGGGGTATCTAGTCGCACCACCGACTAGCCAAATACTCTGCTCCAGGTGAACTCACTAATAGAGGGGTCCTAAGGGTTTGGGTTGGTAGTTTAAACTTATCCACAAATCCCCTTGATATGTATGAATGTGATGCACCAGTATCGAAAAGAACAAGGGCGGTAAAAGACTTAACCAAAAACTTACCAATAACCGCGTCTGGCTGCTCTTCAACCTCCTCCACGTTAACGTGGTTCATTTGTCCTTTGTTGAATGGATTGGGCTTCTTCCCAGCGCTCCCATTACCGTTTCCCTTCTTCACTTCAGGGCACTCCGTGGCATAGTGTCCAGTCTTCCCGCACTTAAAGCAAGTAATGTGACTTAGGTCTCTCTTGGCGGGTTTGGCTGGATTGGGGTGGTTCTGATTGTTGCTTGTTCCGTTCCCAGTCCCACTCTTAGAACCATTGTGGTTATGCGAACTTCCTCCGGTGTGGTTATGACCTCCATGGTTATGAACAAGTCCTCCCGAGTTCGGGGTTAGGCGAGGTTTCTGCTGAGCTCCTGAGTTATACCTCCCTTGTCCATACTTCCTCTTACGGCTCTCAATCTGCTGCTACTTCCCTTCAATCATAAGAGCCTTATCTACCAACTCTTGGTAGTTGTTGAATGTTGCCACCATCAACTGCATGCTCATCTCATCATTCAACCCTTCCATAAACTTCTCCTGCTTTGCGGCATCTGTGGCCTCATCATCAGGGGCATAGCGAGATAACTTGCTAAACTCATCCACGTACTGAGCCACAGTACGGTTCCCCTGGCGTAAGTTGCGAAACTCACGCTTCTTCATATTCATAGCTTTAGTTGAGACATGGGCTGTGCGAAAAGCTTGCTGAAACTGATCCCAAGTGACGTTGGCTATGGGGAAAGTGGCCGTATAATTTTCCCACCATGAGGCTGCTGGTCCATCCAATTGATGTGCGGCAAAGCGCACCTTCTCAGCATCTGTGCAACCTGCGGTGGTCAACTCCCTTCCAATATGGCGTAGCCAATCATCTGCAACTATATGCTCGGTGCTACTAGAAAACACCGGCGGCTGCAACCTCAGAAAGCGAGCTAAGTTGTCAACTGGAGGCGGGTTGTTGTTGTTGTTATTGCCTTGGTTCTGGACTAACAATTGCATCAAGGCATTCTGCTGCTGGATCAACTAAGAAAGCTCTGACGGGAAGGCAAATCCGGTGTCACGTCTCGGAGGCAGCTGATGGGTTTAGAGGGGAGAGATTAGAATAGAATGAGGTCTAATGAGAGAAACACTACCCATATGCACATGAGACAAACACAATCATTTCACTCAATCAATCAAGCAAGGGCATACAAACGGTCTAGAACTATCATTAAAAGTGCTCAACTACTACTATATACATGGGGGAATACTACTAATCACTTGGTGGTCTACTAGAAATTTTGATCGGTGGAAGACTCCATGATGTCTGCTCCAGCTTCGTCTTCAAAGTCATCTTCACTGGGGTCGGAGTCGATGTCGTCGATGATGATGTAGTTCTCCGGGCAAGTGGAATCGTCGTCCTCTCCTCCTGGCGCGGGGTCTCCCATGAATACTCCGATCTTCTTTATCAAGTTGTCATTCTTCTCCAATAGTGCATGAAGAAGAGAGATTATTGAAAACTCTGAAGAAGCACCGTGCTGCTATTGGATATACTCTTGATGATCTTAAGGGCATTAGTCCCACTCTATGTCAACATAAAATAAATTTGGAGGAAGATGCCAAACCAGTTCGTGATCATCAACGACGGCTGAATCCTAAGATGAAGGAAGTGGTAAGAAAAGAAATACTAAAGCTCCTTGAGGCAGGTATAATTTATCCCGTTGCTGATAGTCAGTGGGTAAGTCCTGTCCATTGTGTCCCTAAGGGAGGAATTACCGTCGTTCCTAATGATAAAGATGAGTTGATCCCGCAAATAATTATTACAGGTTATAGGATGGTAATTGATTTCCGTAAATTAAATAAGGCTACTAAGAAAGATCATTACCCCTTACCTTTTATCGATCAAATGCTAGAAAGATTATCCAAACATACACATTTTTTCTTTCTAGATGGTTATTCTGGTTTCTCTCAAATACCTGTGTCAGCCAACGATCAATCAAAGACTACTTTTACTTGCCCTTTCAGTACTTTTGCTTATAGACGTATGCCTTTTGGTTTATGTAATGCACTTGCTACCTTTCAAAGATGCATGATGGCTATATTCTCTGACTTTTGTGAAAAGATTTGTGAGGTTTTCATGGACGATTTCTCCGTTTATGGATCCTCTTTTGATGATTGCTTGAGCAACCTTAATCGAGTATTGCATAGATGTGAAGAAACTAATCTTGTCTTGAATTGGGAGAAGTGCCACTTTATGGTTAATGAAGGTATTGTCTTGGGGCATAAAGTTTCTGAAAGAGGTATTGAAGTTGATAAAGCCAAGGTTGATGCTATTGAAAAGATGCCATGTCCCAAGGACATCAAAGGTATAAGAAGTTTCCTCGGTCACACCAGTTTTTATAGGAGGTTCATTAAGGACTTCTCAAAAATTTCTCGGCCTCTGACTAATTTATTACAAAAAGATATACCATTTTTCTTTAATGATGATTGTGTATAAGTATTTGAAATACTTAAGAAAGCATTGATCTCTGCACCTATTGTTCAGCCACCTGATTGGAATTTACCCTTTGAAATTATGTGTGATGCTAGTGATTATGCTGCAGGTGCTGTTCTAGGGCAAAGAGTTGATAAGAAATTAAATGTTATCCAATATGCTAGCAAAACTCTAGACAATGCTCAGAGAAATTATGCTACTACTGAAAAAGAATTCTTAGCAGTCGTATTTGCTTGTGATAAGTTCAGACCTTATATTGTTGATTCTAAAGTAACTATTCACACTGATCATGTTGCTATTAAATATCTTATGGAAAAGAAAGATGCTAAACCTAGACTTATTAGATGGGTTCTCTTGCTACAAGAATTTGATTTGCATATTATTGATAGAAAGGGAGCTGAGAACCCCGTTGCAGACAACTTGTCTAGGTTAGAAAATGTTCTTGATGACTCACTACCTATTGATGATAGCTTTCCTGATGGGAAACTAAATGTCATAAATACTTCTCGTACTGCTCCATGGTATGCTGATTATGCTAATTATATTGTTGCTAAATTTATACCACCTAGTTTCACATACCAGCAAAAGAAAAAGTTTTTCTATGATTTGAGACATTACTTTTGGGATGACCCACATCTTTATAAAGAAGGAGTAGATGGTGTTATTAGACGTTGTGTACCTAAGCATGAACAGGAACAGATCCTACGCAAGTGTCACTCCGAGGCTTATGGAGGACACCACGCTGGAGATAGAACTGCACATTAGGTATTGCAATCCAGTTTTTATTGGCCTACTCTCTTCAAGGATGCCCGTAAGTTTGTCTTGTCTTGTGATGAATGTCGAAGAATTGGTAATATTAGTAGACGTCAAGAAATGCCTATGAATTATTCACTTGTTATTGAACCATTTGATGTTTGGGGCTTTGATTATATGGGACCTTTTCCCGCCTCTAATGGTTACACACATATTTTAGTTGCTGTTGATTACGTTACTAAGTGGGTAGAAGCTATTCCAACTAGTAGTGCTGATCATAACACTTCTATTAAAATGCTTAAAGAAGTTATTTTCCCGAGGTTTGGAGTCCCTAGATATTTAATGACTGATGGTGGTTCACATTTTATTCATGGTGTTTTCCGTAAAATGCTTGCTAAGTATGATGTTAATCATAGAATTGCATCTCCTTATCACCCGCAGTCTAGTGGTCAAGTAGAATTGAGTAATAGAGAGCTCAAATTAATTTTGCAAAAGACTGTTAATAGATCTAGAAAGAATTGGTCCAAGAAACTTGATGATGCATTATGGGCCTATAGAACTGCATATAAAAATCCTATGGCTATGTCTCCGTATAAAATGGTTTACGGAAAAGCATGTCACTTACCTCTCGAACTAGAACATAAGGCATATTGGGCTATTAAAGAACTCAATTATGATTTCAAACTTGCCGGTGAGAAGAGGTTATTTGACATTAGCTCACTTGATGAATGGAGAACCCAAGCTTATGAGAATGCCAAATTGTTTAAAGAAAAGGTTAAAAGATGGCATGACAAAAGAATACAAAAGCGTGAGTTTAATGTAGGTGATTATGTATTGCTATACAACTCTCGTTTAAGATTTTTTGTAGGAAAACTTCTCTCTAAATGGGAAGGCCCTTACGTTATCGAGGAGGTCTATCGTTCCGGTGCCATAAAAATCAACAACTTCGAAGGCACAAATCCGAAGGTGGTGAACGGTCAAAGAATTAAACACTATATCTTAGGTAATCCTATAAATGTTGAAACCAATGTTATTGAAACCGTAACCCCGGAGGAATACATAAGGGACACTTTCCGGAACATTTCAGACTCTGAAAAGGAATAGGTATGTGGTACGGTAAGTAAACCGACTCCAAAACAGTTTTTATGGCAATATTTCTCCGTTTTGGAATATTTAGAAAAATAGAAAAATAAGAGGCAGTCCGGGAAGGACACGAGGCCTCCACGAGGGTGGAGGGCGCGCCCCCCTACCTCGTGGGCACCTCGTGTGCTCTCCGAACTCCGTTTTCTTGCACAATACGTATTTTGGTCGGTAAAAATTCATTATATAATCTCCTGAAGGTTTTGACTCCTGTATCACGCAATTATCCTCTGTTTTCGTTTCGAGCTGTTTCTCTGGCAGATCTAGATCATCATGACGTCTCCAAGCGCCCCCAAGGACAAGTTCTTCGATAAGGTCATCAACCCCTACCTCGCAGAGGTGCTGCAACACCCTCAAACCATTGAGATGCGTGATGGGTTGCTGCACATCCGCGATGTTGAGGGACCACGGAGGACCGGAAGCGTGGAGACAAGGCTTGAAGCAATGGAGCAACAAGTTTTCAAGTGCCATTAGATGGTGGAGCGTGGACTTGACTCCAATCACATAATTATCACGGAGTTCACCAACAACCACAAGCTGGATGCCAAGGACATTGGGGAGGCCATCTTCAAGCTCCACGAGAAAATCGAGCACCTCCAAGCTCAAATCTATGACCTGCAAAACCAAAACTGTGAGTATGAATATAGATTCAAAAGGATGAGTTTGGCTGCAGATTTAAGGATCCCGGAGACTCGATCATCCTTCTATGATGGTGAGCCTATGCCTTGGAAGATGGACGACAAGCCTACATCATCGTCAATCCCTTCACCAGCAAAGGAGACATAATCACATGGGTATGGGCACTCCCCTTGGCAACTGCCAAGCTTGGGGGAGGTGCCCCGGTATCGTATCACCATCACATCTCTATATTTACCGTTTTTCTTAGTTCGATCCTATTTAGTAGTATCTTGATCTAGTAGAATAAAGTTTTGGTATGATCTAGTTTTGAGTTTTGCTTTATGATCCCTCTATGTAATCGAGTCCATGAGCTACATATATAATAAAGATTAGTGTTGAGTCAAGGGATTGATTATCTTGCTATGATCTTGAGTGAATAAAAGAAAAATAAAAGAATAAAAATAAATAAAGAGATCATATTGATCTTATTGAGAGTAATGACTTCACATAGGAAGAGTATGATGATTAAAAGTTGTTGAGAGTTGACAAACATAGCTTTGGTCATCGTTGCAATTAATAGGAAGTAATAAAGAAAGAGAGGTTTCACATATAAATATACTATCTTGGACATCTTTTATGATTGGGAGCACTCATTAGATGACATGCTAAAGAGTTGATGTTGGACAAGGAAGACAACGTAATGGGTTATGTTTTCTTATATCTGAGATAAAGTATATTGTCATGGATCATCCAACATGTTGAGCTTTCCTTTCCCCCTCATGCTAGCCAAATTCTTTGCACCAAGTAGAGATACTACTTGTGCTTCCAAATACCCTTAAACCAGTTTTGCCATGAGAGTCCACCATATCTACCTATGTATTGAGTAAGATCCTTCAAGTAAGTTGTCATCGGTGCAAGTAATAAAAAATGCTCTTTAAATATGTATGATTGTGATGTGGAAGAAATAAAAGCGACGGACTGCATAATAAAGGTTCATATCACAAGTGGCAATATAAAGTGACGTTCTTTCGCATTAAGATTTTGTGCATCCAACCCTGAAAGCGCATGGCAACCTCTACTTCCCTCTGCGAAGGGCCTATCTTTTATTATTATCTTCTACCTTATGCAAGATTCATGGTGATCTTCACTTTTCCTTTTTATATTTTATCCTTTGGCAAGCACAGGATGTTGGAAAGATCCTGATATATATATCTAATTGGATGTGGGTTAGCATGAACTATTATTGTTGACATTACCCTTGAGGTAAAAGGTTGGGAGGCGAAACTATAAGCCCCTATCTTTCTCTGTGTCTGATTAAAACTCTGTAACCACAAGTATTGCGTGAGTGTTAGCAATTATGAAAGACTAAATGATAGTTGAGTATGTGGACTTGCTAGAAAGCTCTGACATAGACTCTTTCTGATGTTATGATAAATTGCAATTGCTTCAATGACTGAGATTATAGTTTGTTAGTTCTCAATAAAGTTTCTGATTCATACTTTGCATTGTGAATAGATTATTACTTGAGCATAAGAAATCATATGACAATATCCATATATGTTGCTGTTATGAGAATAATCATGATGCCCTCATGTCCGTATTTTATTTTATCGACACCTCTACCTCTAAACATGTGGACATATTTATCGTTATCGGCTTTCGCTTGAGGACAAGCGAGGTCTAAGCTTGGGGAAGTTGATACGTCCATTTTGCATCATGCTTTTATATCGATATTTATTGCATTATGGGCTGTTATTACACATTATGTCACAATACTTATGCCTATGTTGAAAGCCTCTCTGAATCTCCTAGTTGCATCCTTGTCAACTACATATCTGACTTTTTGACCCTTGTTTGGGAGATCAAATACCCTATGAACATTGTCAGCATCGACACAGATCCTTCCCCTGCCTGGGAACATCATTTCAGGGCTCTCTGGCTGGTAGGACTACACCAGGAATTTAGTGAGGTCCACTGGAAGTGTGTCTGATAAGTTCAAGAGGCCCCCAAACAACCTCGAAAGCTTAGACTTCTGCGGTGGGGATAGAGAGCTGTTGAACTTCGCGAACCGCCTTGGTGATGCCCTTATCCTGCCCGCTTGTGATGGTCGCTCCACATCTTGCCTGCAGCCACCTCAACTCCTTCACCGCTGGCCTGTTGATGAGAAAATAAAAACATTAAGGAAACATTAAACACAAGACAAAAAACTGGACTGGAAAAAAAACTAGCAATCATCATTTGGATCAGTATTGCAAAAACTATATAAACATAAAATGAATCATGCCAACTAATATGATGTTTTTGTGCAACTAATAAAGCTCATGATGACAACAGAAGACTACCAGTGTGCAACCTGCAAAAAAACTAAGAAAATATGCTAGACCTGACAACTACAAAAAGTTCTAGGGGATGTGCAACGATAAGAATGATATTGCAACAAGATAACAGCAACTAAAATAAGGTTTGCAAGGAACTGTTCAATAGCTCATAAACACACACAGAAACCACATACCTCAGCATCTGCTGCGGAAGATGCGACAGCTCCTCCAGCAACTGCTGCCTGCACAAAAATGGTGACCAGTGATGTCAACTACAAGATGCCAATTAATGCCAACTAATGTCAACTATATTTAGATCAAGATGAACAGTGATATCAACTATAAGATGGTTATTGACCAACTAGAACAAAAACAGTGGTGCCAACGGCTGCATAATTTCACCAGCGTCTAAAAAGCGAGAAACACTTATATTCAAGAATTTACTTACCTTAGTAGATGACTCAGTTCCCCTTCCAACTGTTGCACGTCTAGTCCGCTTTACAACCGGAAACTGATCAACATCCTAAGAAAATAAAAACATGGGCATGGGAAAAACAAAAAATTAGACCCAAACAAAACCAAAATAAGGTGCTTGTGTCATCAGCATGCCACTTACCTCAACTTCCTCTCCCTGTTGAACACTCCGCGCAGGTCGTGGCTGGCGATTAGCAGGACGCTTCGAGTTCCGACGAAGGGACTGACTTCCAGAATGCTGATTAAGCAACCAAAAAAACATGAAAAAAGGACATTAGCATACATGGATAGGTTGGAAACAACTCAAAAACACAGAAAAAGTGGAAAAAAAATACATCTTCTTCATTGCCATCCGCATCTCCTCCTATTATAACCATTTTTGCCCTGCGAGGGGGAAAACAACAAAAGAAAACATAGTTAGAAGATGCGCAAACAAACTAGAGAAATCATAAAAGGTTGCTTTGATCTGCAGACCTCTACACATAAGCAGGACACCTAGTGCAAAAAACTGTAAAACATGTGGACAACCAACTACTACAATGATGCAGCCAACAGGGCAGTCAACCTTGTGCAACTGGACAACATATAAGCCAACTAAGTTTAACTGTGGCAAGTAATAACTAGGCAGAAAATAGTTAACTAAAGGCAACCAGCTGAGTATGATAACTTGTGTAACTGGGACAAACAAAAAATGCATAGCCAACAAGAATATATCCAGCAAAAGAATTGGGTATACTATATTGGAAAATTGGCAAGCATTGGTACTAATTTGCACAAACAAGGGTCCCTAGTTGCACACATCAGGGGAAAACACATGAACAACCACATCCACAACAAGACTGGCAGATTGGGTAGACTATATTGGAAAATTGGCAAGCATTGGTACTAATTTGCACAATCAAGGGGCCCTAATTGCACACAGCAGGGGGAAAACACACGAACGACCAAATCCAGCACAAAGGCTGGCAGAAAAATCAGTAGACTATATTGGAAAATTGGCAACCATTGATACTAATTTGCACAAGTGATGGTCCCTATTTGCACACAACAGGAGAAAAACACGTGAACCACCACATCCACCACAAGGCTGGCAGATTGGGTAGACTATGTTAGAAAACTAGCAAGCATTGGTGCTAAATTGCACAAACAAGGGGGGTTCCTAGTTGCATACAGTAGGGGGGAAACACACGAACCACCAGATCCATCACAAAGGCTGGCAGCTTGGATAGAGTATATTGGAAAATTGGCAAGCATAGGTACTAATTTGCACAGGTAATGGTCCCTTGTTGCACACAATAGGGGAAAACACATGAACCAGGAGATCCACCACAAGGCTGGAAGATTGGCTATAGGCTATATTATCTCAAAAATTGTCTACTACTGCTCCTAATTTGCACAAAATCGAAGCATACTAAGGTCGAATCGAAGCAAACACAGCAGGGGACCTTATACAACCCGCCACATCCGCCACCGTCAACCTGGACACAGCCTCACCCCTGGCGACAAGACAGAGAGGAAGGACAACAGAAGGCCGCCGCGGACGTCTGCGTCGACCACAAATCCCAACAAGCACTCCACCAACACCAACGCACCCTCCCACCATGAATCCCCACCACCACTGTCCCTTGCTGCCACACAAATCCAAGGACAGGAGAGTCGAACGGAAGCACACACTACATGTCTACACCAAAACGACCATACGAGGCAGTCGATGCTGTAGGATCGAAAGTATGTCTAGAGGGGGGTGATTAGACTACTTGACCAAATAAAAATCTAGCATTTTCCCAATTTTAAGTCTTGGCAGATTTTAGCAACTTAGCACTAGTCAAGCAACCAACCTACACATGCAAGTCTAAGAGTATAGCAGCGGAATGTAAAACATTGCACATGAAGGTAAAAGGAGGAGTTTGGAGGGAGCAAACGCAATATAGACACGGAGATTTTTGGCGTGGTTCCGATAGGTGGTGCTATCCTACATCCACGTTGATGAAGACTTCAACCCACGAAGGGTAACGGTCGCGCGGGTCCACGGAGGGCTCCACCCACGAAGGGTCCATGAAGAAGCAACCTTGTCTATCCCACCATGGCCATCGCCCACGAAGGACTTGCCTCACTAGGGTAGATCTTCACGAAGTAGGCGGTCTCCTTGCCCATACAAACTCCTTGGTTCAACTCCACAATCTTGACGGAGGCTCCCAAGTGACACCTAACCAATCTAGGAGACACCACTCTCCAAAAGGTAATAGATGGTGTGTTGATGATGAACTCCTTGCTCTTGTGCTTCAAATGATAGTCTCCCCAACACTCAACTCTCTCTCACAGATTTGGATTTGGTGGAAAGATGATTTGAGTGGAAAGCAACTTGGAGAAGGCTAGAGATCAAGATTGATATGCTTGGAATGGAATATCTTGACCTCAACACATGAGAAGGTGGTTCTCTCTCAGAAAATGTATGATGGAAGTGTAGGCATGTTCTGATGTCTCTCCTCACGAGTGAAGAGTGGGTGGAGGGGTATATATAGACTCCACACAAAATCTAACCGTTACACACAAATCACCAAACTCGGTGGGACCGAATAATGAAACTCGGTCAGACCGATTTGGTTCAAAATGTGAACGTTAGGCTTTTCAGTGGGACTGACATGTCAACTCGGTGGGACCAATTTCATTAGGGTTAGGGCATAACGTAATCTCGGTGAGACCGATTACACAAACTCGACAGGACCGATTTTGGTAATAAGCTAACCAGAGAGTTGGTCAGGCAAACTCTTTGTACATGTTTGCCATTGAGTTATGGTCTTTCTTCTTTTCATACACATCCAAGTCATCCTCATGTTCTTCTGGAGCATTGATCAATTCAGCCCATTCTTCAACAGTAGATTGGTACCTTGTACCTTCAGACATCCATACTATCTTCCTGGATAGAAGTGGGCAGTGGAGTAAAACTGCATGATTAGCTCATCATTCCACTTTGTGAGCTTCTGCCCAATAAACTTATCTACTCCACAAGCTTTGAAGTTGTCATAAACTCCTGGGAATTGGTCTTCTTTCTCCTTGATGTAATCCCAATCAACCCATCTCATGTCACAGATAATTGGTTTCTTGTCAAGCAAAATAGTCTCATAGAAGTCTTGTTGTTCTTTTGTATGAATCCTGTAGTCAACTGCAGTCCTCCTCCTCACAGCATAGGGATCAGACTGTCTCCATAATCTCAGTCCATCATCTTGTCTGATGTGCATGACCTCAGCCACTGGAGGAGCATCATTGTGGTCTGGAATCTTGGGTTTCAATTTTCTCAAAGCAAGAGACTCATCATCCTCTTCTTCAGCTTGAGGCACTGGGCCTTGTTCTTCTCTTCTGCGGGAATGCTTCTGGTGTTCCTCTTGGGCTTTGGAGATTTCTGAGCTTGAGCTTTGGGAGCAGACTTGGGCTTAGATGGAGCAGCCCCTGACTTAATAGCATCTCCCATAAGCTCCTGAGCTTTGGGTGCGGGTGCAGCATCCTCTTCTTCTTCCTCTTCTTCAGAATCTCTTACCATAGTTGATTTCCAAGAACTTTTGCAGTAGTGGTTCTTGCCCTCTTCTTTTTCTTATCATCTCCTGCTGCTTCACCATCGTCTGATTCTATGGTGAATTTCATGGTTTCCCCTGTTGGAACTTTCCTTGGCTTTGACATTGGGATTCTTCTGGCAGGTGCCTTCTTGTTCAAGCCTGGCTTTGTTGCAGAAGTTGTGCCATACTCCTTCAAGACTTTCTTCCTTGAGGTGGCCTCACCCTCAACAGCCACATAGTCCTCATCCTCAGAGTCTGAGGTTCTCTTCTTCCTTGCTCTAGTGGCTGCCTTGGGCAAGTTACCAGGTGTGCTCCTGCTGCCATCATCATAGCTGCTTGAGGGATCTGAACCCTCACTCAATTGCACCTGTTCCTCAGATCTGTTTTGACTGTCACTCTGGTCAGACATCTTGGCAAACACACTGACAGCACACCCTGTGAATAGATGTAGATGAGGTAGAGTGGATGAGCATCACAAAGTGCAGAGTTTTTGCAAAACAGATGACTTAAAAACTTAGTTTTAGTTCTTCACAGAAAGAATTTCGGAGCTACCGATTTGTTAAACTCGGTGATACCGAAGAAATTTTGGAACCTAAACTAGTGAGCTCGGTCAGACCGAGTCACAGTTTGGTAGCACCGAGATTGCTAGGGTTTCATAGAGAGTCGAACTCGGTCGCACCGATCGCAATTTTCGGTCAGACCAAAACGCATGTGCAATGGCCTAAGCCAAATCGGTGAGACCGATTTCTACAACTCGGTCGGTCCGAGATGAGTTCGGCGGAGACCTAACCCTAAATTTTCAAATCAAATCTAACCTAAGGGGTGTTTTCTGTGGATAGATTGTTTGCATACGTGGTAAAGATCATGGCAAAGCAATGTGATACGAATCAAAGTTACGGAATTAGCACATAGAGTCGAACTCATACCCTAGTTCGGCGGGAGTTTGCTACGACGGCAACGGTGGAGCAGATTTCCATTGACGGCGATGGAAACCAGCGGCGGGAGGTCGCTGGCGGCGAGGAGATGATCCGTAGACCCGAGGAGGCAGAGCAGGACACACGCGCGGGCTGAGGAGTTTGAAGAAATTTCCAAAATCTCACCCGTGGGTTTGTATATCCCGACCCTGTCGGTGTGACCGAGTGGAACAACTCGGTGGCATCGAGATTCAGAATCGCAAGCGGTTACTGCAACTCGGTGTGACCAAAAAGTTCGAATCGGTTGCACCGAGATGGAAAACCTAGATCAACTTAGTGAACTCAGTGTGACAGAAGTGGATGACTCGGTCATACCGAAATGCACAAATTGGTTTTGGAAGTTTAAGTCTATGACGAATCGGGGACTCCGAGTGCTCCTCACACAGAGTGGTTCAAATCTGACTTGGTCAAACTTTGTGATGTAGCATGAATAGAGTTTGAGACGAGGAAAGCATAGATAACTACAGGGAGTTCTTAGTCATTCTTGTCCATCCATTTGGCAAAAGAGAAAAGGCCAAACATCCAAAACAACAAATGGATGTCCTCGAATGAGTGAAATATGCAACCAACATGCTCACACAATAAAATGGCAAATGAAATATGTGACAAAGCATGCACAAACACTCTAGCATCTATCAAGCAATTGGTGATGACTAGGTCATCTATATATGAGTATGACTTAGGAGTCAAATGAGAACATTTGCTCATAGGTGATACTCATCGTTTAAGCACAAGTGGGGTTACCACTTTTACATAAAGCATTGTTGTGTTCACACCATTAGAGTTGCTTTACCTCAATTGATTAGAGTAAAGCTCCCCCTAGATGTGATATCCCCCCTAAGAGGGATGAACTAACCTTGGGTTTTGTCGATGATGACTTCATGTAGGTGTCGAAGATGTGGATGCTCAATGTTGATGTAGATCGTTTGGAGCAATCCATTGGAGTGAGTTGCACTTTCAATACCTACATGGGTTAGTACCACAAGGAAAAAACAAGGATATCCAAAGACATAGAGCAATGTACACATAGATGATGTCCATGAAAGCATTAGGTTACCTTGTCCCTTGTATTACCAACAAGAAGGTTTGTGACTCCTTGAACTCGTGCAAGTGTGGAAGTTGTTTGTACATGTCCTCACCAAAGAATATGAGTGAAGTACGTTGGCGGAGTCACCCTCAAGAACTCTCTAGTTCTTCTTCTTTGGGATCCACACCATCTTGATGGGAATCCGTGGAGTTGTAGTCGTACTTGATGTAGTAGAACTTGATGTAGTCTTGGGAACCCACTTGACCAAGGCCTTGGGAGCTTCTTCCAATGCATCAATCTCCTCTTGAAGCTTGTCCTTGCCTTTTTGCTTGTAGTCTTGTGGTGGAAGATCATCTTGAGCTTGTGTTCCTTGGAAAGAAGTAGGATCATACTTCTCTTGTTGAGGAACAAACTTCGTCTTGGGGTATTGATCTTCTTCCCACTCAACTCCATTGGCATTGAACTTTCGTTCAAAACCAACACCTTGATTCTTCCGGTGTCTTCCTTGTTTGTGTGCAAATTCCTCAAATTGCTTACTTCCGGCAAGGCTCTTGTAAACACCTTTCTTTATAATTCCCTTCAATAAGCTATTCTCTTGCTCAAGTGTAACTTGGCTAAGAGAATCATTAGTGGAATCAAGAGAACTACTAGAAGCAACAACATTGGATTTAGCATGATTATTGTTACTACTAGATGAAGAATCTTTCTTACTCTTGTTGCTAGATTTTACTTGTGGCATGTAAGTGGACAAGAGTAAACGCTTGGCAATGTAAGAAGAACTTTTCTTGCGAAGATCATCATTGATTGCCTTTAAGAACTCATGCTCTTGGTCAAGGTTGAGCTTTTCAAAGCGTAGCTTCTCATGAGTCTTTAAAAGTTCTCGATGATCTTCCAAGGTAGTTTCATGAGCTAACTTAAGAGTGTTTAGTTCTTTATTTAGACGCTCAATCTCCTTCTTATCATCGTCATTCATTTTATCTTGATTAGCATGATTAATAGCAAGTTCATCATAGTTTTCATAACTTGAGTTATCAACAAGTAAATCATCATCTCTAGCAAATCATCTTCATCACTATTGAAATCAACATACTCGGGGTGTGATACCTTTGGGCCTTTAGCCATGAAGCATCTTCCAATTTCTTCATTTGGTGAATCAAATATGTCGTAGGAGTTGATTGACACAAGTGCTAGACCGGCAACACCTTCATCTTGAGTATATTCAGAGTCGGAGTGATAACTTCTTTCGGAGTGATGGTCGGAGTCGGAGCCAGATACCCATTCACCAACATGAGCTTGATGTCTTCGCTTTGTGTAACTCCTTGATGATTTGTCCTTCCTTTCCGAATCCTTGCTTCTCCGAGAGGTTCTATGTTCATAACGATCATCTCTAGTCCTTCTCTCTCTTGGTGGTGATTCTTCTCTTCTACTTCTTCTTTTAGGAGAATCTTCTCTTCTTTTGTAGGGATCCATACACTCATTTGAGTAGTGTCCGGGTCTTCCACAATTGTAGCAATTTCGTTCACGACTTGAAGATCTTTTGTCATTGTAGGACCTTGTCTTGGAACTTCTTTCCTTGCTTCTACTCTTGTAGAACTTGTTGAAATTCTTCACCATTAGGCTCAATTCTTCATTGAAGGTTTGTTTCTCACTTGATGACATGGGAGCATCACATGAGGCTTTGTAAGCACCACTTGACTTGTTGTGAAGCTCTTCCTTATCCTTGAGTGACATCTCATGAGCAACAATTCTTCCAATGACTTCCGTAGGCTTGAGATCTTTGTAATTGAGCATCATTTGGATCAATGTGCATACGGTATCATATTTTCCATCCAAGGCTCTTAGGATCTTATTGATGATGAATCTATCGGTCATCTCTTCACTCCCTAAGCCGGCAATCTCATTTCTGATGAGAGCAAGCCTAGAGTACATTTCAGCGACACCTGCGCCATCCTTCATTTTGAACTTGTCAAGTTGACTTTGAAGCACATCCAATTTGGATTCCTTGACGGAGTCGGTATCTTCGTGCATATCAATCAAAGTATCCCAAATTTCCTTTGCATTCTCAAGACGGATGATTTTGTTGAATTCTTCGGGGCACAATCCGTTGAAGAGAATATCACAAGCTTGAGCATTGTATTGCGGCATCTTCAACTCTTCCGCGGTAGCTTCAAAGTTCGGTTCTCTCCCATCAAAGAATTCACCTTGCAAGCCAATACACACAATAGCCCAAACGGCGGGGTTATGTCCAAGAATATGCATTTTCATCTTATGCTTCCAACTAGCAAAATTAGTACCATCAAAGTAAGGACCTCTATGGTGGTAATTTCCCTCGCTAGACGCCATACTCTCCTAGGTTGTGAAACCAAGTCTATGATCACCAAAAGTTATGGAAATCAAGGCAAATGAAGACCGTAGCTCTGATACCACTTGTAGGATCGAAAGTATGTCTAGAGGGGGTGATTAGACTACTTGATCAAATAAAAATCTAGCCTTTTCCCAATTTTAAGTCTTGGCAGATTTTAGCAACTTAGCACTAGTCAAGCAACCAACCTACACATGCAAGTCTAAGAGTATAGCAGCGGAATGTAAAACATTGCACATGAAGGTAAAAGGAGTTTGGGGGAGCAAACGCAATGTAGACATGGAGATTTTTGGCGTGATTCCGGTAGGTGGTGCTATCATACATCCATGTTGATGGAGACTTCAACCCATGAAGGGTAACAGTCGCGCGAGTCCACGGAGGGCTCCACCCATAAAGGGTCCACGAAGAAGCAATCTTGTCTATCTCACCATGGCCATCGCCCACGAAGGACTTGCCTCACTAGGATAGATCTTCATGAAGTAGGCAATCTCCTTGCCCGTACAAACTCCTTGGTTCAACTCCACAATCTTGACGGAGGCTCCCAAGTGACACCTAACCAATCTAGGAGACACCACTCTCCAAAAGGTAATAGATGGTGTGTTGATGATGAACTCCTTGCTCTTGTGCTTCAAATGATAGTCTCCCCAACACTCAACTCTCTCTCATAGATTTGGATTTGGTGGAAAGATGATTTGAGTGGAAAGCAACTTGGAGAAGGCTAGAGATCAAGATTCATATGGTTGGAATGGAATATCTTGACCTCAACACATGAGTAGGTGGTTCTCTCTCAGAAAATGTATGATGGAAGTGTAGGCATGTTCTGATGGCTCTCCTCACGAGTGAATAGTGGGTAGAGGGGTATATATAGCCTCCACACAAAATCTAACCGTTACACAAAAATCACCAAACTCGGTGGGACCGAATAATGAAACTCGGTCAGACCGATTTGGTTCAAAATGTGAACGTTAGGCTTTTCGGTTGGACCGACATGTCAACTCGGTGGGACCGATTTCATTAGGGATAGGGCATAACGTAATCTCGGTGAGACCGATTACAAGAACTCGGTGGGACCGATTTTGGTAATAAGCTAACCAGAGAGTTGGTCAGGCAAACTCGGTGGGACCGGTTCGCTCATCTCGGTGAGACCGAAACGTTACGAAAGGGAAACAGAGAGTTTGCATTGCGAACTCGGTGGGACCGATCGCTCATCTCGGTTGGACCGAAAAGTTACGAAGGGAAACACAGAGGTTGCAATCCCATCTCGGTGAGACCGAGATCCCTATCGGTAAGACCGAAGTGACTAGGGTTTTGTGGCAGTGGCTGTCAACTGAACTCGGTGGCGCCGGATAGAAAGTTTCGGTGGGGCCGAGTTTGACTTCTGGTTTGGGACAAATGTGGATATGAGAAAGTGGTTGAGGGTTTTGGAGTATATCACTAAGCACTTTGAGCAAGTAACCCATTAAGCAACACCTCATCCCCTTTTAATAGTATTGGCTTTTCCTAAGGACTCAATGTGATCTTGGATCACTAAAAGTAAAGTGTAGAGTCTTGAGCTTTGGAGCTTGAGCCAATCTTTTGTCCTTGGCATTTCGAGGGGTCCACAATCCTAATCCATGCCATGCCAATCATTGAGTTTTCCTGAAATATTTATCTTGAAGTGGCATTAGCTCAATGAGCTATATGTTGTTAATAATTACCAAAACCATCCAGGGATAGTTGCACTTTCAGATGCCATAGGAACCCTAGGAATCCCATCCCGTCATTTCCGCCACCGACGACCTCGACACGACCTAGACCCCCCGGCGACGAGACTGAGAAAGGGAGGACAGTAGTAGGTACCTGCAACGCCGGCGAGGGCCAACAGTGACTCAACCCCCGCAGTCCAGCAACGAATCCGCCGGCGATTTGAGAGCCGCGTCGCGATTCCGCCGCAGTTGCGAGGCGAGAGCGAGAGCGGAAAGGGAGGAGAGGAACGAGATTGCCATGGCCAGCGGAGGAAATGGGGGAGAGAACGGCTCGCGTTTCGAAACCGCCGCCCACGATCTCCCTCTAGCCACTTACATGTGGGTCCCACGCTGGGTCGGATAAGGACAAACCGCCCACGACCGTGCGGTGGGAGGAAACGGAGCAGGCGGCACCTGGCGCTTGCGCGATGCGATCGCGACGCGATCGTGCGATGGAGAGCCGGCCGCTCGTTCTCTCCGTTTAGTGCGTGTGCACTTTTTAGGATTTAGGAAAAAGAAAATGAAGAAAAAAACAAGGTTGTGGCCTCCCACGCGCCTGGGCGGGCCCATTTAGGGATGCGCTCACGCGACAGTACGCTAGGTCTCGCTATAAGCAAGTCTATAGCGCTACCTGGGACAGGAAGGCATTTCCTTAAGGCGCCCGTTTCTGTTGTTGCGGCAATCGGGCGCACACCCCGCTTCCGCGCGGGCCGGCCCGTTTAGTTTTTCCCTTTCCCCGTTTTAAACTGCAAAAAAGGATGACGCTACTGTGAATAGAACCCACGATCTTCCGTTCGTACACACACTACAGCAACCACCAGGACAACAGCGCCTACGTGGTAAGTTTCTCCCCTTTTCTTCTTTTTGTTCTTTTTATTATATTTTTAGTTTATGTTTTCATTTTATTTTTCCCTTTTCCCCTAAATTCGTGATTTATTTTCAAAATTCATGAAATTTTTTCAAAAACGATGATCTCTTTTTTTCCTTCAAAATTGATGATTTTTTCATATTTTGAACTTTTTCCCAATATTCATAAACTTTTTTCGGGAATTGATGATTTTTCTTTCAAAATCGCTGAACTTTTTTCAGATATTGTAAACTTTTTTAAAAACAATGATTTTTTCAGATTTTGTGAACTTTTTGAAAATTGATGAACTTTTTTCAGATTTTGTGAACTTTTTTGAAAATTGACGAACTTTTTTTGAAAATCGATGAACATGGTTGAAAATTTATGAACTTTTTTCAGATTTTGTGTACTTTTTTGAAAATTGATGAACTTTTTTCCAACATCTGTGAACTTTTTTCAATTTTCATGAACTTTTCTCAATTCGTGAACTTTTTTTAATACAGTTTTTCTCTAATTCGTGATTCTTTTTTTAATCTGTGGATTTTCAATTTAGTTCGCGTTTTTCTCAAAAGAAATCACGTTTCATAATACAGTTGTTTGTTCTTATAATGCGGCGCGCTGAAACATTACACATTTCCTAGTAGCTCTGGCGGTTAACCAACCACGTACTTGAGGTAATTGGTGCAAGTTCGATTCCTGGCCGGAAGGGTGCTGTAGTGTGCGCCCGTTGCGTCCACCGGCGCATAAGGCGCCCTATAGGAGCTCCCGGACAGGAGCTCTTATTTTCCAATAGCCGCGCTGTTGTGCAGGGGGGAGGCGACTACTGGGCTGGTCCATATAGCGCACACTGTAGAAAACTAGTCACTGTAGCCGACTAAAAAAAAGTAGCCACTGTAACGGTCAGTTTTGGTTGATTTTTTAAAAATTGATCTTTTTGCATATATTAATGTTTTATATAAAAGCAAAGATTTTTGGCAATTACTGAAATTTCTGAACATTCTTCTGAGCATCCGATCTTTTTTATAATTAAGAACTATTTTGAAAATGAGACATTTTCTGAACAAATGAACATTTTTTAAAATTCCCCAAAATTAATTTCACTTCTACGATTCGTTATCCTCTTCTAAAGTTATAGCTTTCGTGCTAGTTTCATCGATGTTAGCCACCAAACAAAAAGCATGTTCAGGTAGGCCATTTATTTCTCGGGAAAGGATTAGTTGAAATCTCGTAATAGTTTCCGCAGTAACATACTTTCCTGAAGAAGCACTAAAAACTTATGCCATAAAGAATGGTAGAGGTAAGAAACGCTCAGTTTTTCTTGCTCTTGCTACAGTTAAACGATCCTCTTCCAATAAAAAATTGCATTTATGATTCTCTTTACAATGTGAATTTTTTGAAACTTCGAACAATTTTTAGAACACGAATACTTTTTTAAATTCCCATACATATTGAACTTTTGAACAAATTTGAAAACGAAAGCATTTAATGAAATTCTAAACAAATATTTGATAACATAGACATTTTTTAAACAAATCTGACATATTCTAAAAAAGAATGTTTGAAAAGAAAAATAAAAAAAAAAAAAAAGAAAAACGGTAAAAGAAACACTAGGGAAAAAACCTTTTAGAAGGTTCCTAAAGATGAAAAAAGGAAAAACTTGTAAAAGGCAAAACAGAAAGAAAAAACCAACAGAAACTTTGAGAATGCTCCTCAGACAGGCAGAAAACCAACCAACAAAACCAAAATTGCTTTTAAAATCTCACAAAGCTTTATTAGGCAGTTAGAATGTTATAAGGACGGGCTGACCTAACCAAACATGGCTGCCAGCCCCTAACAATAAAGCATGTTTTGCGAGATTGTGAGTCTCAATATTCGAGGTTCTAGTTTACTTGCAAGATTAAACCCAACTAATGCACAACGCTTCCTGTACTGGCTACCAATCTAAACTGGCCAAAAGTAAGCAAGCAACCGAAGATAAATATGCATCTATAAACCAAACATAAAGGCATCCATAAATATAAATATGAAGAAATAATTCACCACTTGATCAACATCACCACTAAAGATTACATCAAATTAACAATAATAATGTAGAGTGGAAGTGGAGAGGAGTGGAAAAAATGGTTAGGGTTTGGTCTGGGGTGCAGATAGGGAAGACATATATGGGGGTCCGGATGGACCTGTCCAACGTGAGGGACGTGCCCAGACAACCCTAAATTCGTCCCATATATGGGTTAGAAGTGAGGGGTGTCGGAGAACCCAAACCTTTAGGCTAGCTTTGAAGGGTCTGGTTGGATGACGATTTTATGAAGGGTCTGGTTGGATGATGGGCAACGACTAGACTGTCCGTCGAGATGTTTGGGAAAGGCTTAAGAGGTTCAATCATAGATACTCTAAAGTTTGCAGGAGGGTAAGAAATCAAGCGAAACTAAAACGTGAGGGCCCGATATTGCAGGAGAGAAGGGTGGGTGGGAGCAAAAATGTTTCTATAATCACTATTATTTCCTTTTCCAGTTTGGCTACTTGTAAGTTGCAGTAGATTTGCAGGATGGATGCAGCTGCCGGAGTGATGGAAGGAGCAGTCGTCAGCTCGCTGAAGAAGGCACACATCTAGGGGGAGCCCGTCTATATTTTAGAGATTTGGGGTTTGCTTATGTCCTTTGTCTTTTCCCGTTTGTGCAAATCCCGTATTGTCATCAATCCACCAAAAAGGGGGAGATTGTAAGGGCATATTTATCCCTAAGATGTTTTGGTGATTGATGACAATGCTTTTGCGGACTAATCGTGTGCATTGAGTGTTTTCAGAGATTCATCCTTTTGGCACGAGACGATTCCCTCCCCTCGGAGCTTGAAGCGAAGATGGTGTAGTCCTTTCGAATTAGTTTGGTGGACTAGTTTCATAGAGATCATCGTACTATCAAGAGGGGGTCCGCTTTGGAAAGGCTAGGGCGGAATCATCACGTACACTTCCTTTGCCCCCCTCCGAGCCTTTCCGCTTCTATGATGGCCTCGTTCCCCTTCTGAGTGTGCCCTCTCTGGTCCCAGCGGTAGTACCGCGAGCCGGAGCGGTAGTACCGGTTATGGCTACAAGCGGTAGTACCGCTCTAAGAGCGGTAGTACCGCTCTAGAGCCGTAGTAGCGCTGGTAGCCCCCAGCCGTAGTACCGCTGCGGTCTCGTGCTAGTACCGCCTCGATTCGAGGGGTCTTTTTTCGTGTCGGGTTTTACGGTACTAGCCGCAGCAGTGGGGGCCGTAGTACCGCTCATATGCGGTAGTACCGCCCTGACCACCGCGGTAGCACCGCTCTGGGCCCAGCGGTAGTACCGCCCTAGGGAGCGGTAGTACCGCCCCGGGGAGCGGTAGTACCGCTGCCTCCTGCGGTAGTACCGCTCTTTGTGGGGCTGGTGTGGGGGTAATGGTTGGATTGTTCCCCCCATTATATAAGGAGGTCTTCTTCCCCAAAGTTGACCTACCTCTTCCCCCAAAAGCTCCATTGTTGCTCCAAACACCATTTTCGCCCGATCTCTCTCCCTAGCCAATCAAACTTGTTGATTTGCTCGGGATTGGTTGAAAAGGCCCCGATCTACACTTCCACCAAGAGAAATTTGATTCCCCCCACTTATCCCTAGCGGATCTTGTTACTCTTGGGTGTTTGAGCACCCTAGACGGTTGAGGTCACCGCGGAGCCATAGTCCATTGTGGTGAAGCTTTGTGGTGTCGTTGGAAGCCTCCAATTAAGTTGTGGAGATTGCCCCAACCTTGTTTGTAAAGGTCCGGTCGCCGCCTTCAAGGGCACCAATAGTGGAATCACGGCATCTCACGTTGTCTGAGGGCGTGAGGAGAATACGGTGGCCCTAGTGGCTTCTTGGGGAGCATTGTTCCTCCACACCGCTCCAACGGAGACGTACTTCCCCTCAAAAGGAAGGAACTTCGGTAACACATCCTCGTCTTCACCGGCTCCACTATTGGTTATCTCGTCCCTTTACTTTCACAAGTTTACTCGTGTTATATCTCTTATTTGCTTGCATGCTTGTTGTCCTTGCATCGTATACGTTGCTCACTTAGTTGCATATCTAGACAACCTTTTTTGATGCAAAAGTTTAATTTGGTAAAGAAAAGCTAAAAATTGCTAGTTGCCTATTCACCCCCCCCTCTAGTCAACTATATCGATCCTTTCAATTGGTATCAGAGCCTCGCCTCTTTATTAAGGACTTTGCCGTCCAAAGAGTATGGTTGACGTCGTAGACGGTGTGGAGGAGCACTCCGGTGTGAATCCGGTCTCGTCTACGGGAGATGGGGGAACCGCGGTCTCTCATGAGGAATTCAATGTGGCGTTGGACACATTGAAAACCTCCATGATGACCGAGGTCGAAGCATGTTTAATAAATTCTTAGAAGGGCTTAAACTTACCACTGCACCGTTGAAAGTGGGTGATCTCGCTAACAAGGTGACGGATGCTACCTCCGACAAGGGGGAAGCTACTAGCGAGAAAGCTCCCTTTTCTAGTGGTAAAAATGGGACCGGCATCTTTGCCCATGTGGAACCTCCACCTGTCTATGGTGGACCGCTCCCTTCCACTCATTTGAATTATGCCGGCCCGGCCCCTAAAATTGAGAAGAATGTAGATTTTGATTCTTGGGTCTATCGTTTTAAGCGTCACTTAAATCATGTGAACACTAACCTTTGGAGAATCATTGAAGAAGATTTTTATCCGCATGACCGAAGTAACTTCACTCCTAGAGGAGTTGTGGATCATCAATTCAATGAGAATGCTCTCTTCATCATCCAAGAAGCAATCCCACCCGAAGATCTTCCTCATCTCCGGCCTTACACCGTGGGCAAAGATGCTTGGCTCCAAGTTGATTCCCTCTATCGGGGAAGCGCAAGCATTCAACGCTCCAACTATGAAGTGGTGCATGATGAAGCCGACGAGTTTGCAATGAAAGAAGATGAAGAACCTTGTGAGCTTTTTCGGAGAGTAACCAAACTCGCGGTCTCTCTCCGAGATCATGGAAGTAAGGACACAGATGACAATTGGATCAAGCACGAATTCCTCAAGGCAATGATGCCCTACCACAAAGCCATGTCCTCCGTAATTCGTCAAAGGCCGGACTTCCACACCTTGTCATCAAGTGAAGTGTTGGATGAGTTTGTTGCTATGAGCATCTTGGACAAGACCGCCGACAATGCGGTTCTTCGCTCTCAAAGAGTAAAGAATCCCAACCTTGCTCTAAAGGCCAAGGTTAGTATGGAGGAAGAGGATGAAGAGGAAGAAGAGGAGGGCAACCTCGAAGATACGAAGTATGCCTATCATGAACACATGGCTCTTGCTTCAAGGCAATTTTGGAGCAAGCAGAACACAAGGCCAAACTTCAACAAGAGCAATTCAATTGGCGCAAAGGGCAAGCAACGAGTGAGGACTTGCTTCAATTGTGGCAATTTGAGCTACTTTGTTGTGGAGTGCCCTTACGAGAAGAGGGAAGACAATGGTGGCAAGCTCATTAGAAAGGACAAGGCCAAGTCGTTCCCCAACAAGAGCAACTTCACCAAGAAGACTCCTCCCAAGGCGTTGGTGGTACAAGAAGAGTACAATGAGGATGATGACAATGATGAAGATGGTGAGTCGGTTGCCATGGCCTCCGTTGCCATTGCGAAGACTCCACGGGTGTCTCTCTTCGACTCACCCAATGAGAACATCACCGCCAAGTGCCTCATGGCTAAAGCCACCAATAAGGTAACCTCCAACATCAAAACTACCATCATTAATCATCCTTCTTCGACGGATAGCATTGATGAACATGAGGGGACAAATGTGGAGGAAAATGAGTTTGAGATCTTTATGGGTAAACTCAAGGGTAAATCCAAGAAGCACTTCGTTGCTCTCTTGGAACAACTTGGTGAAGCCAATGACATGATCGAGGCTCACGAAGATACCATCTCTAAGATGGAGGGGCATAGTCGTGACTATGCCGATGAGATTTCGGATCTTTCCAATGCTCTTGACGAAGAGTGTGGTCTTCGTTTGGCTCTTGAGGAGTCATACAACGATGATCATGCTAAGTTAAAGAAAGATCTTGATCATGCTCTTGTTGTGTCTCGTGTGCTAAACTCCGAGAAGGCAAAACTTGGGGTTGATCTTGCTAGACTTAAAGAGGAGTTTGACATTCTCGACAAGGCTCACAAAGTCTTCAAGGGCGTTCATGCTAGCCTCAAGGAGTCTCATGATCAACTCCAAGTAAAGCTAACTAAGGAGAAAGCCACCTTTCCTCATATGGTGTTAATTGATAATGCAAATGCTACTAACCCTTGTTGTGAGCATGTGCATCTTGTTGAGGAGAATGCTAAGTTGAAGGAGCAACTTGAGAAAGGCCTTGTGTCATGCATACAAGGTGAGAAGAACCTCAATGACCTTTTGAGAAACCAAAAGGAAGTTGTGGCCAAGGAGGGGATTGGGTTCGCACCCAAGCCCAACAACAAGAAGAAGAATGACAAGACCAAACGACCTCCTCCTCTCAAGCAAACGTTTGTGAAGGAGGGAGAGGGTGCTTCCAAGGAGAAGAAGAACAATGCGAAGGGTGACGGTGTCAAGAAGGGCAATACCACCCCATCCAACAAAGCCGGCGACTTTAATCCTTCTTATGTGTTATGTCGTGCAAGTGATGGGCATGTTTATGCCAAATTTGTTGGTTCTCCTAATGAGTATATTGAATGGTCCATTTGGGTTCCTAAGACCCTTGTTACTAACATCAAAGGACCCATTACAAAATGGGTACCTAAAACCAAGCATTGATCTCTTGTAGGTGTTTGCTTCCGGTGGGGGATCATGGTTGCTCGATAGTGGAGCTACAAATCATATGACCGGAAGCAAGGACTTGGTGGTGGACGTGCACAAGATTCCATCTATGCCCACCAATGTCGAGTGGGGTGATGCCTCGTCTTCTAAGGTATTGGGACTCGGCAAAGTTGTCATTTCTCATGATCTCACGATCGAGAAGGTCATGCTAGTTGAGTCCCTTGCATACAATTTACTTTCCGTTCGTCAACTTGCTACCATGGGCTTTGCCACTTTTTTTGATACTGATACCGTGGCCCTCTTGTGGAGCAAGACTCTTAAAGTAGCCTTTGTTGGGCATGTCGAGAACGGTCTCTATGTGATTAACTTTTCGGAGCGACCAACTAAGACTGCGACATGCCTAATGGCTAAAGTTGACATGGGATGGCTTTGGCATCGCCGTTTAGCCCATGTCAATATGAGATCTTTGCAAAGTCTTCTCAAGGGGGACCATGTCCGTGGACTAACGAACGTTAGTTTTGCTAAAGATCGTGCTTGCAGTGCTTGTATCAAAGGAAAGCTTCATGAGAAGGCTCACCCTCCCACGACTCTCATTTACTCGAAGAGGCCTTTGGAGCTCCTTCATTTGGATCTCTTTGGGCCTCCATCCTTTGATAGTCTTGGGGGTAGAAAGTATTGCTTGATAATTGTGGATGACTATTCAAGATACACTTGGGTGTATTTCTTCAAGAGGAAGAGTGAGACCCAATAAACCGTCATTGACTTTGCAAATGAAGCCCAACGTCAACACAATGCAAAGATCTTGACAATAAGAAGTGATAACGGCACCGAGTTCAAAAACTACACCTTGGATGAGTTTCTTAGGGATGAGGGGATCAAGCATCAATATTCCGCACCTTACACCCCTCAACAAAATGGTGTTGCGGAGAGGAAGAACCGGACGTTGATGGATGCGGCAAGGACCATGATGGCGGAGTTCAAGTCTCCATACAACTTTTGGGCCGAAGCCATCAACACCGCGTGTCATGCTTCAAATCGGCTCTATCTCCGCAAAGGCTTGAACAAGACTCCATATGAGATACTCACCGGTAACAAGCCCAACCTCAAGTACTTTCGGGTGTTCGGGTGTAAGTGTTTCATTCTCAAGAAAGGTGTTCGTTTGTCTAAATTTGAGGCTAGAGCTCATGAGGGCATATTTGTTGGTTATGCTACAAACTCCCATGCTTACCGTGTTCTCAATAAGTCCACGGGACTTATTGAGGAGACGTGTAACGTGGAGTTTGATGAGAATAACGGCTCCCAAGTGGAGCAAAGTGGTACTTGTGATGTAGGTGATGAAATTCCTCCCCAAGCCATAAGAAGAATGGGTGTTGGTTATATCCTACCCATTGAGGAACCCCTTGTAGCCGAAGGAGAAGGACAATGCTCCACTCAAGTGGAGCCATCACCAACCCAAGACCCACACGCTTCCGAAGAACAAAGTGAAGGCTCTCAACCTCATGAACAAGATCAAGGGCAAGATCAACCTCAAGATGGTGGTGATCCACCAAATGATGCCCAAGGTCAAGTTCCCCCCCTCGAGCAAGTTCAAGATCAAGGACAAGCTCAAGACGACGCTCAAGATGATCAAGTAACCCCTCCTCGTTTCACTTCCGAGGAGGAATTGGAGCGTCGTGCCGCTAAGATCGCTTCCAAGCTCACCACCAAAGGTCATCTCATGGAGAATGTGGTTGAAAGCCTAAGAAAGGGGGTAAGCACTCGTAGAAAATTAGCAAACTATTGTGAACATCATGCGTTTGTTTCTTGTGTCGAACCCCAAAAGGTTTATGAAGCGCTCGAGGACCCGGATTGGCTCAATGCCATGCATGAAGAACTCCACAACTTCGAACATAACCAAGTGTGGAAATTAGTGCCAAGGCCAATCGGGAACCATAATGTCATAGGAACCAAGTGGATATTCAAGAACAAGCAAGATGCTCACGGGATCATTGTTCGCAACAAGGCTCGTTTGGTGGCACAAGGCTACTCCCAAGTCGAGGGTATCGACTACGGTGAAACCTTTGCCCCCGTCGCTTGCCTTGAATCTATTCGTTTGTTGATTGCTTATGCTTCTCATCATAATTTCACGTTGCAAAAAATGGATGTGAAGAGTGCTTTTCTTAATGGTCCCATAAATGAGTTGGTGTATGTCAAACAGCCCCCCGGGTTCGAAGATCCCTATTTCACCGATCATGTGTATCAACTCCACAAGGCGCTCTATGGCCTTAAACAAGCCCCACGTGCGTGGTATGAGCATCTTACGGAGTTGTTACAAGATCGTGGATTCGAAATCGGGAAAATCGACCCCACTCTTTTTACTAAGAAGGTCAAAGGGGAGTTGTTTGTGTGCCAACTATATGTTGATGATATTATTTTTGTTTCCCTAACAAAGCCTTCAATGAAGAATTTGCCGCTCTCATGACCTCAAAGTTCAAGATGTCTATGATGGGAGAGTTGAAGTTCTTTCTCGAATTCGAAATCAAACAAAGAAGAGAAGGAACCTTCATCAACCAAGCCAAATACACTCAAGACATGGTAAAGAGATTCAAGCTAAGTGATGTCAAGCCGGCTTCCACTCCAATGCCCACCAAGTGCCAACTTGACATTGATCCCAATGGTAAAGCGGTGGATCAAAAGGTATATCGCTCCATGATTGGATCCTTGCTTTACCTTTGTGGATCTAGACTGGATATCATGTTGAGTGTGGGAATTTGTGCACGGTTTCAAGCCGCACCTAAGGAATGCACGGTTTCAAGCCGCACCTAAGGAAGGCCACTTTGTGGCGGTCAAGCAAATCTTTCGATATTTGGCTCATACCCCAAACTTTGGCTTATGGTACCCAAGAGGAGCAAACTTCAAGCTTGTAGGTTATTCGGACTCCGATTGGGCGGGAGACAAAGTGGATAGGAAGTCCACTTCCTGAGGGTGCCAATTTCTTGGTTGCTCTTTGGTAAGTTGGTCTTCTAAAAAGCAAAGTTGTGTGTCTCTCTCGTCCACCGAAGCGGAGTATGTGGCGGCCGGGAGTTGCTGTGCACAACTCTTATGGATGAGGCAAACTTTAAAGGATTACGGTGTCATTTGTGACAAAGTGCCTCTTTGGTGTGACAATGAAAGTCCCATCAAGATTTCTCTCAACCCGGTGCAACACTTCAAGACGAAGCATATTGAGATTCGGTATCACTTCATCCGGGATCATATTAGGCGAGGGGAGATCGAGCTCAACTATGTCAACACTCATGATAACCTTGCAGATATTTTCACGAAGCCATTCGATGAAGCAAGATTTCGCGAGTTAAGGCATGAGCTAAATATCATTGATTCGAGCAATGTGGTTTGAACCTTTGCACACCCCTCACATTCATCATGCATTCTTGTCTAGGTGTAGGCATGGACTTAGGGGGAGTGTTGTTCTCTCAATGAACTCTTCCTCCCCCCATAATGCATAAACTAATCTCACTCTTTCACATTAGCCATTTTTGATGGTACTTGTGCTTCAAAGACGAGTTTTGGTCATGGGCCCAAGGATAATTCTTCACAGTGCCATACCAATTGACTCAAACATAGGTGGCCTCGGCCACCGCCCTCTCGTGTAGAGGTGTGTGGTTCTTGTTCTCGTGCTGGTGCTCTTGTTGATTTGTGTTGGTTTTCTCCTCTTGCCGTCGTTTCCCTTCTTTTCCTTTTGTGCCATAGGTGTTGAGTCTTGTTTTGAGTTGCGCTGGGCGGTACTACCGCCCATCACCACGGTACTACCGCTGAGGGGCAGGGCCAGGGGTTAAGTCGTGGGCAGGGGTGGTTTCCTCCCCCATACCCATTTGCTTCGTCCCCTCGTTCCTCTTCCTCTCTCTCCAGCGCCATCTCGCCGCGGGAGGGCTCCGGCGGCCCTCCGTCTCCGGACTGTTCCTCTCCATTTCCTTCGGTGGAGTCGATCCCCACCTCGTCCTCTTGCCATGGATGCCGGTATTGCCCCCGTTCCTCTTCTCTTCTTGTCTAGTTTTCAGATCTCGTGTTTTAGGGGCAATAGTGGTTGCATCTCTAGATTTTTGGCCAAATCTAGGCTTGAGTAGGTTGGAGAGGGCAACTAGACTCTTTGGATTGATGTTTGGTAGGTTTATTTTTGAATTTGGCATCCCCGGTAGTGTCGGATCTGACCACGGCAGTAGGAATCCTCTGTGCCCTGTCTTGGGCGGTACTGCCGCTGTGGAGGCGCGGTACTACCGCTGGTGCGGTATTGCCGCTGTGCAGGCACGGTACTACCGCCGGATGCCCAGTTCCATCGTTTCCTACCACATGTTGATCCATATTTGTTGTGTTTATTTGGTTTTGATCGTTCCTTTTGGTTGTTTCGTGTGTCCGTGTGTTTGGTTCCAGGTGATGAACATCCTGAGCAGCAAGTCCGCCGTGTCAACCCCGGGCGTTCAACGTCAAAGCGGTACCGCACATCTGAGGCTACAGGTGGTTCTTCCAGTGCTCCACCGCCGCCAGTGGGTGCTTCCTCAAGTGCCAATCCTCCTCTCAAGAAGAAGACTGCCAACAGGCCGAAGCCAAGTGGCAAGAAGGTGACTGAGATGACTGCCAAGGAATTCTGGGACAGGCGTCGCCGCAACCCATATGAGGAAGACCAAGAACCCAACCTTGTCAATCGCCCATTCTGGAACCGGTTTCAGTCTGCCACCTACTTTGACGTGATCAAGGCTAAGAAGAACCTCTTTGTCAATGTTCATTCCACCAACACGAATGCTATGGAGAAGGACCCTGAGTACTTTGGTGATGCCCTTCAGATGTGCTCTTAGTTGAACATTCTCAGGATCATGCAGTTCAACAAGGACTTTGATGCAGATTTGCTGGCTCAGTTCTTTGCCACTGTCCACCTAGGAACTGATGAAGACAGGACTCTGACTTGGATGACTAATGGGAAGGTGCTAGCTGTCAAGTGGAAGGCCTTCATGGGGTTGCTAGAGGTGGAAGATCAAGGGCTCGAGACTCCAGTCGGATTTCGTCCTCACCACAATGTTACCTCCACTCACAAGCAAGCTCTCTGGCCCTACTGTACTCGAAAGGTCAACCCTGAGACCAGGAAGGAAACCTATGAGTTGTCTACCTATCTGGACATCCTTCACCGTATCTTCCGCGAGACTCTCTTCCCTTGTATCGGGAATCTGGACATGGTACACTCTTATCTCGTGGACATGCTTCTCTTCTGCCAGCGTGAGAAGGACGCAAACACTGGCGAGTCCCTGGACATCTCTCATGTTATGTGGTCTGAACTTCTTGCTGCTATTTCTGAGCGCAAGTGCCCGATTTATGGTCCGTTCATTATGTTGCTCATTGAGAAGGCCTGGAGACGTACCTATCCTGAGGAGCACCTGGAAACTGGAGAGTTGGTTTCTCATGAGATCAAGCGTCTGAGGAAGAAGGATAATTGGGGCATTCCTAGATCTGGAGTTCCATCTTCTGCTGCTGCCATGGAGACCGAGGGCGAGACTGATGCCGATGATGACGATGAGGATTATGTGCCTTTTGGGACATAGCCTTCTGCGGCAGATCCCTCTTGGGAAAAGAAGCTCAAACACAAGATGAAGAAGTTGTTCTGCATGGAGTCTCACGGTCAGTACATGACTCATGTGGCTGAGAAGAAGGCAAGGGGGCGTCACAAGGAGCTTATGCGTCAGTTGGGTGCGACAGTCACCAGCGGCTCTGAGGGTCGGATCACTGAGGAGGAGGAGGAGTGGATCCAGCAGCACTGTCCGTGGACCGATTCAGATGCCGAGCAGTTTCCGGCTGAGGACGGTGGTGCAAATGATCACGCAGAGTCCTGATATTCGAGATCCTCAGCATGCTCTCACCTGGAGCCGTAGGTTAGCTCTTTGCCCCTTTTGGTGTCTCGATGCCAAAGGGGGAGAGAGTTTAGGTATTTGCGTCGTTGTGTTGCGAGTGTGTCTTTGTCTTTGTGCTTTCGTTGTGTTTGCTACCTTGTGCTTTGTTTGGTTTTGTGTTCAGTAAGACCTTAGTTCCAGTCATATGGTGTGAGACATATGCTACCTTATATGCTGCCTTATCCTTATCATATCTTTATCTATGTCTCTAGTCATTTGGTATCTCATGAGTTGCATGCTTATTATGTTATATATCCTGCTCTCTTGAATCTCTCTTAGGTGGTTGGTCTCTAAAATACAGGGGGAGTGTTGATCCTAGTATGTGTGTCGTGCAGTCCAAAGCACTTATCTTGATGGCACACATCTAGGGGGAGACCGTCTATATTTTAGAGATTTGGGGTTTGCTTATGTCCTTTGTCTTTTCCCGTTTGTGCAAATCCCGTATTGTTATCAATCCACCAAAAAGGGGGAGATTGTGAGGGCATATTTATCCCTAAGATGTTTTGGTGATTGATGACAATGCTTTTGTGGACTAATCGTGTGCATTGAGTGTTTTCAGAGATTCATCCTTTTGGCACGAGACGATTCCCTCCCCTCGGAGCTTGAAGCGAAGACGGTGTAGTCCTTTCGAATTAGTCTGGTGGACTAGTTTCATAGGGATCACCGTACTATCAAGAGGGGGTCCGCTTTGGAAAGGCTAGGGCGGAATCATCACGTACACTTCCTTTGCCCCCCTCCGAGCCTTTCCGCTTCTATGATGGGCTCGTTCCCCTTCTGAGTGTGCCCTCTCTGGTCCCAGCGGTAGTACCGCGGGCCGGAGCGGTAGTACCGCTTATGGCTACAAGCGGTAGTACCGCTCTAGAGCCGTAGTAGCGCTGGTAGCCCCCAGCCGTAGTACCGCTGCGGTCTCGTGCTAGTACCGCCTCGATTCGAGGGGTCTTTTTTTGTGTCGGGTTTTACGGTACTAGCCGCGGCAGTGGGGGCCGTAGTACCGCTCATATGCGGTAGTACCGCCCTGACCACCGCGGTAGTACCGCTCTGGGCCTAGTGGTAGTACCGCCCGGGGGAGCGGTAGTACCGCTGTGATCAGCGGTAGTACCGCTGCCTCCTGCGGTAGTACCGCTCTCTGCGGGGCTGGTGTGGGGGGTAACGGTTGGATTGTTCCCCCCACTATATAAGGAGGTCTTCTTCCCCAAAGTTGACCTACCTCTTCCCCCAAAAGCTCCATTGTTGCTCCAAGCTCCATTTTCGCCCGATCTCTCTCCCTAGCTAATCAAACTTGTTGATTTGCTCGGGATTGGTTGAGAAGGCCCCGATCTACACTTCCACCAAGATAAATTTGATTCCCCCCACTTATCCCTAGCGGATCTTGTTACTCTTGGGTGTTTGAGCACCCTAGACGGTTGAGGTCACCGCGGAGCCATAGTCCATGGTGGTGAAGCTTTGTGGTGTCGTTGGGAGCCTCCAATTAAGTTGTAGAGATTGCCCCAACCTTGTTTGTAAAGGTTCGGTCGCCGGCTTCAAGGTCACCAATAGTGGAATCACGGCATCTCGCATTGTGTGAGGGCGTGAGGAGAATATGGTGGCCCTAGTGGCTTCTTGGGGACCATTGTGCCTCCACACCGCTCCAACGGAGACGTACTTCCCCTCAAAAGGAAGGAACTTCGGTAACACATCCTCGTCTTCACCGGCTCCACTATTGGTTATCTCGTCCCTTTACTTTCGCAAGTTTACTCGTGTTATATCTCTTATTTGCTTGCATGCTTGTTGTCTTTGCATCATATAGGTTGCTCACTTAGTTGCATATCTAGACAACCTATTTTGATGCAAAAGTTTAATTTGGTAAAGAAAAGCTAAAAATTGTTAGTTGCCTATTCACCCCCCCTCTAGTCAACTATATCGATCCTTTCACCACTGCAATTTAGCTAAAGAATGAACTGTGAAACGAGCTACCGCAAGTGCACGTACCCCGTCGTTTTCGCATTTGAAGAACACCCATCCGGGGTGCTTCGGCGTGCTCGAAGTGAGCCGCAGCACTTTCCGTGTGTAGTCGTCGTACTCTATAAGCGGCATCGGCAAGCCACAAAGACGTTGCGCGAGCGTCCGGTGGACGGCCGGACGAGTACGGCGGGCGGCGACAGCGGGCGGACAAACTCGCACCTGCATGCGGCGATGCGCCCTTGCCTGGGCTGCGGGAGAGGCTCCCCGACCACTCCATCGCTTGGGGCAGCAACCGGCGGCCGGAAAAAGCCAAATCCGGCGGCCCGCGATGAAGTGCCACAGATCTGCAAATCCGGCGGCCCGCCGACAAAGGGGGGAGGGGGAGGCCTCGTGCGCGTGGCGGCCTTCCGGCGTGCTCCTGCCGGCTGCGGTCGCCGGAATCTTGGGCGGCGGCCGGCGGCGGCGCGAGAGGGGAGAGGAGAGGTGGTTGGTGGGAGAAAGCGCGGGATGAAATGTCCCCCCACCAACCGCTTCCACTTATATGCAGGGCACCGCAGCCGCAAGGGGGAAACCCGCGTTTTCCCGGGTTGGGCTCGGGATTTTGCCGCGCCCCCTAAAAATTTTTGCGGGCCGGGGCGGGATGCGGGGTCTGATCGGGCGGGTTTTTCCGCCCGGCCCGCATTTTGGCGGCTATTTTACGGGTCGGGGCGGGATGCGGGGTCTGCTAGAGTTGCTCTAAGGTGACAGGCGACCCCTGTATCTATCTTAGGGGTGTGCGTGTGTGAGGGGGGGGGGTAGGTTTGCCGTAAA